>NC_088865.1:43327151-43604816 GCF_032884065.1 Artemia franciscana
AATTTTTTTTCCCGAAGGTCAAAATCTGCATATTATATTTTAGTTTGATGCACCCCTATATTTTGTATTGTAGTTCAATATGGTTGGGGACTTTCTCCTCAATCCTTTTCCTGGTCGAATTTTATCTAAAACATTGATGTTGTAATGCATATTAATATAAGCTTTTCTGAATCGTGTCGTGAGTTTCATGTCAAGTTGGAAATATTATTTCCTGAGATAATGTTTCTTATAAACTTTTCAAAACACAATATAGTCAAAAGATTATTTTGAGAAACTATTCCAACTGTTTTACGAGAAATAACTACTACTACTACTACTACTACTACTACTACTACTACTACTACTACTACTACTACTACTACTACTACTACTACTACTACTACTACTACTGCTACTACTATTACTACTACTAAACTCACTGCAGCACCAAGCCGCCTGAAGCCAACACAGCTACGCACGCTCCTCCTCCAACCTAATCTATTCAAGGCCTCCCTCTTTACACCCTCCCAGGAAGCTCCCATTTCCTTTAAATCTTTATTTATGGCATCCATCCAACCCAGACAAGGACGACCTGCTTTCCGTGTAGCCCCAGACGGTTGGCCAAAAAGGACAATCTTCGGCAATCTGTCATCCTTCATCCGCAGAACGTGGCCTAGCCATCTCAACGAGAAATTATTTCTCAATTAGAAATAACTGATTAAAAAAACAAACAAACTAAAGGTGAAAACTTGGGGCAATAATGATGTTGGATGGTCATGATTCTTTGAAAGACAACTTTTAAGTCACGACCTCTTTTACCACCTCTACCTTTCAGTTTTAGTCTTCAAAAATTACAGTTTTTCCTGATAACAAAAAATTCTCATTTAGTTTTTGGAGCTTTTTGAGATGAAATTTTTCTTTTTAATTTGAATTTATTTCTCATTTTTTAGTAGCCTGTGATAAAACTTTTTATTAGTTAAAAAAAAAAATATCTGTTAGTTGATTAAGAGATTGTTTTTTTTATATACTGTATCTTCACCATATAGTCTACTATACAGGGGCACCAGTTAGCATAAATTTCGGGGAGGGGAGATAGAGACAATTTTACCTTTTTTTCCTGAATAAAAGATATAAAAATATATTTTAAAAAATATTACTTAGGGGGGGGATTTTTTGTTTTTTCTATTTTTTTAATGAAAAAGAAACAAAAATTTGTTCTTCGAAATTTAAGGACAGTAAGCAACTATGGCTATTCCCCCTTGCCCGCCACCTAATTTGTGCCCCGGACCATAAAAAATGTTTAGATCTCCGATTACCTTTTTGGTTCTACTATATTGTCCATTTTGTTTTTCGGATACAAAAATAGAATGATGATCTGTTCTTCTTATCCCATTTGTCCTCTACTACTTCTGATTTTTTTTCCTCTAGAGAACAAAGCAGGGCCAATATTTGGTAAAAAGCTCCCATATCAGAGTTATATTACTGTTCCAAGCCTTCTCTCTTGCATATGTAAGAGCGTGGTATTCCATTAAAAAGTTCGTTCTTTTTCTGGAATTAAAAACGGCACATGCAGAGCTGGAACGTAAATTGGAAGGCAAGGCATGGGTTCAGTTGCCCCCTTTGATTTTTCCCTCTAAATTGTGTAAATACTTTTTTTTTGTATTTTCCTTAAATTTAATCTTTTTAGTATTTCCATTGAAAAAATTGAAAAAAGCAACAAAATAATGTTGTTGAAAAGTAACAACTTTTCAAGTTGTTACTTGAAACCCCCTATATTTTGAAAAGTAAGGTTGTCCCCCAAAAATCTTACATTTCGGGGATGGGTAACCTTGTAATTAAAAAAAATTTTGGGGTAAGGGGGAGGAGGGGAACAGCCCTTAAGAACGTATTAAATTTTTTTTTTTTTTAACTGTGTCAACTGTAAGTTGATTCGTGATTCGTGTAAGCTGATTTGTGAACTGTAAGTTATTCCATGAAGTACTTTAGTGCTAAGACAATAAACATTATTTGGTTAATTGCAGTCTTGACCATTTCAGCCAATTTCAAAATTTATCCAAAAGTATCTCAATTCTGGAAAAATATGAATATGCCATGTTGAAGGAAGTTCAAAACGATTTAGATGGTGCATGGAATAACCTAATAGAAGAAAGCAGAAATACAGTCCAGCAAGATGCTAGTCAATCAAGTAACTCACTATTCATGGCAATGATAGCTTTGACAGGTAAGGTTTGAAAACTAACTTTTGTTAGGAATCGTTTATGATTGCGAAGTCAATCTTTTTGTTTTTGTGCTTTATTCTTATAGCTACTTATTGTAATATATGATTACAAATTGAACATGCAATTTTATCTGCCTAAGTCGGAGAATTGTATTATCAAACCTTGTTACCTCATATTTCCATCTAAGCATGGACTCTTCTTTTATTTGAATTACTCTTGACAGTAAGTGGTCGTTTTTAGGATGACATGCAACAATTTCTTGGGGGAAGTAACCCCCCCATAATTTGTAGCTATAAGAGATGGGAGCCGTGATAGATTTTAAACGTGACTAACAAGAGAGTGCCTGTCAACGAATCATGGTTGCTCCCTTAAGAACAAACCCTAGTCCATAGTAAACGAAAATTTTCAAACTTCTTAAAAAAAAAAAAAAAAAAAAAAAAAAAAAAAAAAAAAAAAAAAAAAAAAAAAAAAAACTATCAAGTGAGAAACAGTGGTAACCGTGATTCGGACTAATCTTAATGGTAATTAAATAAAAAAAAACTAATTTTTTTAGCTGAAAGTAAGGAGCGACATTAAAACTTAAAACGAACAGAAATTAATCCGTATATGAAATGGGTTGTCCCCTCCGCAATCCCTCGCTCTTTACGCTAAAGCTTTTAATTGTTTTAAAAAGTAGAATTGTGGCAAAGAGTCAAACTTCAGCGTAAAGAGCGAGGGATTGCGGAGGGGACAACCCATTTCATATACGGAGTAATTTCTGTTCGTTTTAAGTTTTAATGTCGCTCCTTACTTTCAGCTAAAAAAATTAGTTTTTTTTTTATTTCATTTCTGAACGTTTTTGAATTAATTCATGTTTGGTTTTGGCTCTCCGCACATAAATTATTAAAATGAAACTTGTATATTAATTCTTTTTTTGGCTAAATGGCTTTCTCTTAGTTTTGATCAGACGATTTTGAGAGATAAGGGGTGGAGAAGGGGGCCTAGTTGCCCTCCAATTTTTCGGTTACTTAAAAAGGCAACTAGAACTTGTAATTTTTAATGAACGTTTTTATTAGTAAAAAATAAACGTAACTTAAGAATTAACTTACGTAACAAACTTTCATAACCTTATATTTTTATTATGTATACGAGGGGGTTTGTACCCTCGTTAATACCTCGCTCTTTACACTAAATCGTAAGTTTTGTCCCAATTCTTTAAGAATGACCCCTGAATCAGAAAGACCGTAGAATAAATAGTTGAAATTACTAAAAATACTTTAGCATAAAGAGCAAGGTATTTATCTCCTCCTAAATACCTCGCTCTTTTGCTAAAGTATTTTTAGAACCCCTCATATGCGTAATTATCTCTGTTCGTTTTAACTTTCAATGCTACTTCTTCCTTTCATTTGAAAAAACGTTTTCATATTTATTTTTCATTGTTTTCTTATAGTAATGCTAGAGAACCCTGCGCCCTTTTCATTGAATTTTTCTTCCCCCATGACAGATTCCTCCAAGGAAAGATCCTCCAACATAGCCCCCTCTCCTCAGCCCCACCCCCAAACAAAATAAAATCCCCCTGAAAACGTCTGTACACTTCCCAATAACCATTACTATATGTAAACACTGGTCAAAGTTTGTAACTTGCAGCCCCTCCACCAGGGATTGTGGGGGAGTAAGTCATCCCCAAAGACATAGTTATTATGGTTTTCGACTATGCTGAACAAAATGGCTATCTCAAAATTTTGATCCGTTGACTTTGGGAAAAACAATGAGCGTGGGAGGGGGCCTAGATGCCCTCCAATTTTTTTGGTCACTTAAAAAGGGCACTAGAACTTTTCATTTCCATTAGAATGAGCCCTCTTGCAAAATTCTAGGACCACTTGGTCGATACGATGACCCCTGGGAAAAAAAAAAAAAACAAACAAATAAACACGCACCCGTGATTTGTCTTCTGGCAAAAAATACAAAATTCCACATTTTTGTAGATAGGAGCTTGAAACTTCTATAGTAGGGTTCTCTGATACGCTGAATCTGATGGTGTCATTTTCGTTAAGATTCTACGACTTTTAGGGGGTGTTTCTCCCTATTTTCTTAAATAAGGCAAATTTTCTCAGGCTCGTAACTTTTGATGGGTAAAACTAAACTTGATGAAATTTATATATTTAAAATCAGCATTAAAATGCGATTCCTTTGATGTAGCTATTGATATCAAAATTCAATTTTTTAGAGTTTCGGTTACTATTGAGCCGGGTCGCTCCTTACTACAGTTCGTTACCACGAACTGTTTGAAAACAGTTTTGCGAAAAGAAACCTGTAAGAAGTTCAAAAAATACCCTGAAATCCAACAAAAATGTATCGAACAGAAATGAAAATCGCAACGTTTGAACTTTCACAGCTGAAACCCCTATTTGCCTTATTTTGGAAAATAGGGGAAAACACCCCCTAAAAGTCATAGAATATTAACAAAAATCACACCATCGCATTCAGCGTATCAGAGAACTCTATTGAAAAAATTTCAAGATCTTATCAACATAAATATGAAATTTCGTATTTTTTGCCAGAAGACAGGTCACGGGTGCGTGTTTATTTTTTTTTTCCAGGGGTCATATTATCGACCAAGTGGTCCTAGAATGTCGCAAGAGGGTAAATCTGACGGAAATGAAAAGTTCTAGTGCCATTTTCAGTGACCAAAAAAATTGGAGGGCACCTAGGCCCCCTCCCACGCTCATTTTTTCTCCAAAGTCAACAGATCAAAATTTTGAGATAGCCATTTTGTTCCGCATAATAAAAACCATAATAACTATGTCTTTGGGAATGACTTACTCCCCCACAGTCCCTGGGGGAGGGGCTGCAAGTTACAAACTTTGACCAGTGTTTACATATAATAATGGTTATTGGGAAGTGTACAGACGTTTTCAGGGGGATTTTTTTTGGTTTGGGGGTGGTGTTGAGGGGAGGGGGCTATGTGGCAGGATCTTTCCTTGGAGGAATATGTCATGGGGGAAGAGAAATTCAATGAAAAGGGCGCGGGATTTTCTAGCATTACTATAAAAAAAACAATGAAAAAATAAACATGAGAAAGTTTTTTCAATTGAAAGTAAGGAGTAGCATTAAAACTTAAAACGAAAAGAGATTATTACGCATATGAGGGGTTCTAAAAATACTTTAGCATAAAGAGTGAGGTATTTAGGAGGAGATAAATACCTCGCTCTTTATGCTAAAGTATTTTTAGTAATTTCAACTATTTATTCTACGGCCTTTCTGATTCAGGGGTCATTCTTAAAGAATTGGGACAAAACTTAAGATTTAGTGTAAAAAGCGAGCTATTAACGAGGGGACAAACCCCCTCATATACATAATCTATATATATGAAAATAAGTTGTATGTGTGTGTGTTTCGAGTGACGTCATGTTTGTGTGTCAACTGACGTCATGATTGTCGACTGACGTCATTATAAGGATTGAGCTGTATGCGTCATGAAGTTGTTTGTCGACTGACGTCATGTTTGTAACTGATGAAATTACATACCGGGACACCGGGACACAAATGACGACCGGGACACAGGGAATATAAATGACGACCGGGAACCTCAAGGAGAAATTACAGACTGGGACACCCGGACACAAATCACGACCGGGACACAGGGAATATAAATGACGACCGGGACACAGGGACACAACTACAACGGGGATGCCGGGGGCACAGGCGGGATATATAAATGAAGACCGGGACACAGGGATTGCTCGAATAGAAATTACAGACCGGGACACAAATGACGACCAGGACACCGGGACACAGGGAATATAAATGACGACCGGGACACAGGGACACATCATTAGAATAATGAGGTATAGATCTGAATACGGATTGTTTTTCCCATGGACAATTATATGTTGCATGTTCAAGAGTCAGTAAACTTGACAATCTATTTATATGCAACATATATATATATATATATATATATATATATATATATATATATATATATATATATATATATATATATATATATATATATATATATATATATATATATATATATATATATATATATATATATATATATATATATATATATATATATATATATATATATATATATATATATATATATATATATATATATATATATATATATATATATATATATATATATATATATATATATATATATATATATATATATATATATATATATATATATATATATATATATATATATATATCTATTCACAGGTGGGACACAGGGACACAACTACAATGGCGCGTAACGACTTACGCGTGGGGGGGCTTGGGGGGTTGCGAAGCGCCCCACCAACTAGGTGTTGGGGTGGCGCGAAGCGCCACTCCAACAGCTAGTAAAAATATAAGAATATAAAAGTTTGTTACGTAAGTTAATTCTTAAGTTACGTATATTTTTTTTTACGAATAAAAACGTTCGTTAAAAATTAAAAGTTCTAGTTGCCTTTTTAAATAACTGGAAAATTGGAGGGCAGATAGGCCTCCTTCCCCACCCCTTATTTCTCAACATCGTCTGATCAAAACTAAGAGAAAGCCATTTAGCCAAAAAAAGAATTAATATGTAAATTTCATTTTAATAATTTATGTGCGGAGAGCCAAAATCAAACATGCATTAATTCAAAAACGTTCAGAAATTAATAAAAAAAAAACAAGTTTAAGTTGGAGCAACATTAAAACTTAAAACGAACAGAAATTACTCCGTATTTGAAATGGGTTGTCCCCTCCGCAGTCCCTCACTCTTTATGCTAAAGTTTGACTCTTTGCCATAATTCTACTTCTTAAAACAATTAAAAACTTTAGCGTAAAGAGCGAGGCGTTGAGGAGGGGACAATCCATTTCATATACGGAGTAATTTCTGTTCGTTTTAAGTTTTAATTTCGCTCCTTACTTTCAGTTAAAAACTAGTTTTTTTTATTGTATCTAGTAAAGGAAGAACCACGGCTCATCGTACCAAAAAAAACGTGTTTAAAAAAACTGGCACGTGGGAAAGAGTTTTGATTTCTAGTTGATTCGGAAAAGGTAACTATTATTTCAATTATTCTTCATAGTCAAATTTTATTTTGAGAATCAATTTAAGAGAATTTTGAAAACAGCCTGAAACCTCTAAATTTTGTTCTTTGGATCGATACAAAAAGTAATTGCCTTGGCCGAAAACCTTCTACGGGAAAGTTACAGTCCCCTGACTTGAATAACAAGAAAAAACATTGTTTTGCATGGAGAGCACTGACGTATCTTATTTTTACCAGTAGTGGGGCACTCTTTAAGGGGGGCATCATATGGATCTGTTTAAGGGTTTGTTGTAGAGAAAATTATTACATCTAGGGTTTTTTTGTAATTAACAAAACACAACATTTAAGATAAAAGCATAATACTTCAACTTCGTATACTATCATAAATGACGTCTTAATCATAGGTCACAACCAGAAAGAACTTTAAGGTGAAACCTATAATGACATCAGTTTCAATGACGTTAGTACTATTATAAAAGTCTCACAGGTCAAGTCAGTGATGAAAGCTAACAAAACAATATTAGAGATCTGCGAGGCTGCATCGAATATACTTTAAAGGGTGTCTTGGATAAAAGCGATGACAACTTAATTTTTTTTATTTAGTTTCTGCTAAGATGGCAAAAGGTCCCTGTGTGCATTATTCGGGAATGACTTGCTTTTTGTTCGGCTCTTGATGTTTAGCCAACAAGTATATACCAAAAATCACATAATAATTTTCGGTTACAACTACAAATGACGTCAAAATAAAACCTACATAATAGTATCAGTTGCAATGAATTAATGCTATTATAAAAGGTTGACAAGTAAAGTCAGTGATGAAAGCTACCAAGAAAAGTTAAGAGATCTGCAAGTCTGTATTAAATATACTTTAGAGTTTGTCTTGGATAAGAGCGATGATAGTGTATTTTTTTTTTACTAGTTTCTGCTATGATAATGCCAAAGGCTCTTTTCCTGTGTGTATTATTTTGGGATAACCTGCTTTTCGTTTGGCTCTAGATGTTTAGTTAGCAAGTAGATAAAAAAAAATCATGTCATAATCGTAAGTTACTACCATAAATGACGTAAAAGTAAAACCTATATAATGACGTAAGCTGGAATGACGTTAATCTATTCAATATATATATAAATAAGTTGTCTGTGTGTCTGTGTGTCGAGTGACGTCATGTTTGTGTGTCGACTGACGAAATTACAGACCGGGACATCGGGACACAAATGACAACCGGGACACCGAGACATAGGGAATATAAATGACGACCGGGACACCCAAAGAGAAAGCGACCGGGACACAAAGAATGTTCGATTAGCAATCACCATCAACAAAGCACCGGGACACAAATGACGACCGGGACGCAGGGAATATAAATGACGACCAGGACACTCAAAGAGAAATTACAGACCGGGACACCGAAACACAAATGACGACCGGGACACCGGGACACAGGGAATATAAATGACGACCGTGACACTCAAAGAGAAATTACAGACTAGGACACCGGGACACAAATGACGACCGGGACACAGGGAAACAACAACAATGGGGACGCTGGGGGGCACAGGGGGATATATAAATGACGACGGGGACACAGGGAATGTTCGATTAGCAATAATCATCAACAAAGCTCAAGGGCAATCATTAGAATAATGAGGTATAGATCTGAATACAGATTGTTTTTCCCATGGACAATTATATGTTGCATGTTCAAGAGTCGGTAAACCTGACAATCTATTTATATGCACAGACAATGGGACAGCCAAGAATGTTGTATATTCGCAAGTTTTACGTAGTTAAATATATATATATATATATATATATATATATATATATATATATATATATATATATATATATATATATATATATATATATATATATATATATATATATATATATATATTCACAGGTGGGACACAGGGACACCACTACAATGTCCCTTTCTTTGGAAAGGGACAAGGAAAGGGACGAAGTCGTTACGCGCGCGTAACGACTTACGCGCGCGGGGGGCTTGGGGGGCGTGAAGCGCCCCCAACAACTAGGGTAGAGAGTGGAACAAATTTTTCAAAATGGCAAAAAAGGTATAGTTGATTAATAGAGCAAAAGATAAAAATATTCAATGTCCCTCCCACCTATACACAGTATCCGTTCCTTATTTGAACAATGTCGTTTCAGACATATTAAAATATTAGGAAATTGACACGGGTTCTGTAAGATATGAAAATATATAATGATTTTGATTAGACAAAATTTATAGATACAATCTTGCTTAAGAAAAGGAGTGTCCTTGACCTCTCAAAACGATTCACTGGCCAAGCAAACCAAAGGTATGACTATTGAAAAAAAAGAAACAGGTTGATCGGTTTAGCCTGCAGTAGTAAAGTATTTAGGCTGTAAGTCTTCTTTTGGGCTACACTTTATTACTTATTAAATTTTTCTTTTTATACATACCACTTTGAGGGAGGAGGGCTAATCCCCTCTAAGGAAAGGGCTAGCATCCTCCATTCCTCACAATAAGAAGGACATAGCTTATAGATTATATACTACTGCTACTGCTACTAACAACTCATCGCAGCACCCAGCCACCTAAGGCCAACACAGCTACGCACGTTCTTCCTCCATCCCAATCAACTCAAAGCCTCTCTCTTTAGACCTTCCCAGGAAGTTCCCATTTCCTTTAAATCCTTCTTTATGACATCCTTTCACCCCAACCATGGACAACCTGCTTTTCGTTTAGCCCTATATGGTTGGCCAAAATGGACAATCTTCGGTAATCTGTCATCCTTCATCCACATAACGTGCCCTAGTCATCTCAACCTCTCTCTAATTATAGCCTAAGAAAGCAGGATTGAACCGTACTTGTCGTACAGTGTACTACTACTACTACTACTACTACTAATAACTCACTGCAGCACCAAGCCGCCTGAGGCCAACACAGCTACGCACGCTCCTCCTCCAACCTAATCTATTTAAAGCCTCCCTCTTTACACCCTCCCAGGAAGTTCCCATTTCCTTTAAATCCTTATTTATGACATCCTCCCAACCCAGACAAGGACGACCTGCTTTCCGTGTAGCCCCAGACGGTTGGCCAAAAAGGACAATCTTCGGTAATCTGTCATCCTTCATCCGTAGAACGTGGCCTAGCCATCTCAACCTTTCTTTCATTATAGCCCCAGAAAGCGGGATTGAACCACACTTTTCGTACAACCTACTGTTTGAAATACGGTCAGTCAGCCGGGTACCCAGAACAATCCGTAGGCAATTTCTCTGGAAAACATCTAGTAAATTTTCATATGCTTTTCGGAGTGTTCATGCTTCAGAGCCATATTTGACCACTGTCATCACTGTAGCTTCCAATATTCTAATCTTGGTTTGTAGGCTTATCTTTCTATTCTTCCAAACTTTTTGGGGTGGCGCGATTCGCCACCCCAACAGCTAGTACTATTATAAAAGGCTTGCAAGTCAAAACAGTAACGAAGGCTACCAAGAAAAGTTAAGAGATGTGTGAGGGTAGTTACGTATTAATGCTGCCTGTGAGGTCCATAGGGGTTATATGTGGAGCCATAAGGAATCACCAATCCCTCAATAATTTTAAATTAGAAAAACCCTCAAGGGATTTTTCAGGGTGTTAGTGAAGTGGAGAACCCCCTCATGTAAAAAATTGTTCTTGGTACCCACTTAAGACGTATCAAGACGATAGCCTAATGTTTACCTATATAAATTCAAAATGCCTTGTCACAGACATAGTTTTGAGATTCAACGATACTTGTTTTGGTGGAGCTTACACAATAATTTGTTTATGTGCAAGGTTTTACGCTTCACTACAAGAAATTCTCATGGATCCTACGGGCCTGTTTTGTTTTCCTATTAAATGCCTTACGTAAGAATTTATTGATCAACTTGACAGGTAGTGAACCAAGTAGCTCTTTTGTTTCTTTAGGGTGTACAATCTGCATGTTATCAAGAAGAGTTAACGGTACAAGAATTACAAAAAGATTTAATCCACGCATTTTTATGTTTATTAAGGAAGTCATGGGATGAGTTTGAGCATTACCATGATAGAATCCCCCATTATAATGTGTCATAAATATTCAAAATATTTGCTAATGTTTTTACTTTCTCTCTCTCTTATCCTACATCTATCTCTGTTTCAATCTCTCCTTCCGTGAAATTTGTTTTGTCTCATTGTCTTGTGACAAAATATTGTAAAAATTTTATTCGTGTCAAATAAAAAATAGCTTTTTCGGATGTATTTTGCGTAATTACAATGAATGCTGCCTGTCAAAATATAATCTTGTTTGAAAAATCACCTGACCATGTGAAACGGATCACTAGCTGTAAAATGGTTTTCACAATGAAATATTTCTGGTTAAAATTGTACTATATTTTTGATGTAATGAAAAAGTGATGATTATACTCACAATAATTTTTTTATAAGGTTGAGGTGAGGCTTTAGTTGTTATTTCCAGTACAAAAGCTTATATCCTTTAAATGTAGTATACTCACCGTGTTTTATTTTGGAGAGGGAAGTAGGGGTGAATTTTGTTTTTGAGTTTTTTAATATCCCCACTCCCGCGATACTCTATGGCTGGCCACCAAGATTAGCTAGTTTATTGAATGTTTTGATAGACATAAATAGTTTTTTGGAAGGATAAACACTTACATCTTAGTTTAAGAAGTGAAGATGAAATATTTCAAGAAAGTGTGTATACATGATAGAGTTATCGTAGTGTTCAATGCCGACAAAGACAGACATTTGAACTATGAAACAAGTAACAAACGAGATCTTATTGGAAGTGTTTGCGTCCATTCTCATGACGGTAAGAGATAACATTCCTTTGCGATATCGAAAATAAATCACTCTTATGACGGTGGATATGCGAAAGTAACGTTTCAAGAGAAGATAGTCCTTAAAAATGCTGCAAGCCTGAAACTAATTGTTGACGACCAGGACCAACTAGTTGCTTATGCTTTTAGCAATAGGCTATATTACCCATTGATAGAGAGAGACGCAAAAACACACCCACACACAGAGAGACACAGAGATAGAGACAAACACACATACACACACACACACATACACACACACACACACACACACACACACACACACACACACGCACACACACACACACACACACACACACACACACACACACACACACACACACACACACACACACACACACACACACACACACACACACACAAACACACACATACACACAGAGAGAGTGGTTTGAAATACGGTTAGTCAGCTGAGTACACAAAAAGTCTGTAGGCAATTTCTCTGAAAAACATCTAGCAAACCTTCCTCTGTTTTTCGGAGCGCCCATGCTTCAGAAACATATTTGACCCGTTTCATTATTATAGCTTCCAATATTCTAATATTGGTTTGCAGACTTATCTTCTTATTCTTCCAAACATTTTTCAACTGTGACAAAATATCATGGGCCCTGGCTACTTAATTTTAACGTCGTCAAGGCACCCATCCACTTTACTAATAATTCTACCAAGATAAGTGAAGCTGTCCAACTGATCGTTCTTTTGTTACCCAACATCATATTTTCATCTTTAATTATTCCTAGCATTGGCGATTTAGTCTTCTTACCATTAATTTTTGAACCTCTTGTAGATCATAACGAAAGCGATAATAATAGCCTAAAGCGAGTGATAGACTCACCCCTGTAGGGCCTGTCATAGATCTTCTGGAGAATTGATTGTTTGGAGAGCTGTGTTTATAGCAACGGAAAATTGATTTACTTCCATTAAAGGAAAAAAGATGCCCTTATATAGAGACAACTGGAACCTAAGAAATAGTATTTTTAAAAATTAGTATGATGTTTTCTATGTGCAACCAGTGGACATTCTTATAAAAGACCAGGAAGTCAATTTTCTGTTGTAGTTGAAGTGGAGTTCGGAAACTCCAGAGCTCCAGGAAACTATTGGGCTACTATTTTAAAGACATACCTCTATTTGAATAAGGAGAAGCTATCATATGATGAGCTGATGTAAGAGCTTTAAACAAGGGCTTATATATATAAAAATAAGTTGTATGTTTGTTTGTTTGTACGCATATGAAGTCATTATCAGTATATAAGGCTTTGTATGTGACGTCATCATAAGTATATAAGGGGGCGATTCAAAAAGAATTTCAGTGTAAATCCTACAATGGCAGAAGAAACAGCCGAGGAATCAAATCGTGCGAGAAATTTTAGTATAAATTCTACAATGGCAGAAGAAACATCCGAGGAAGCGGCTCAAAGAGATAATGCCAAAAGGCTTGCGGCTAAGAGAGAAAGTAACAAAAGAAAGCGTGCCGAGGAATTACAAGAACAACGCGAAAACAGGCTTGCGGCTCAAAGAGAAATTACCAAAAGAAAGCGTGCCGATGAGTCACAAGAGCAACGTGAAAACAGGCTTGAGGCTCAAAGAGAAATTACCGAAAAAAATCATGCCGAGGAATCACAAGAACAACGTGAAAACAGGCCTACGGCTCAAAGAGATAATGCCAAAAGAAAGCGTGCCAAGGAATCAGGTACAGACCAGTCGATGATTATAGCTTGAGTAGATGTGTTGCGCCTCAGGAAAAGTTAAACTTCTTCAACTGGCGGCACTACCAGAGCCATTGAAGACTTTACTTACTGGAACTACGTCAGAATCTAAGCGTTTTTTTATTAAACATCAGAAAATATAACTCATCTTTCCAAATGACATCGTTTGGTGCCCAAATCGAAAATCAAGATCAATACACTGGGACACAGGGAATATAAACGACGACCGGGACACACAAAGAGAAATTACAGACCGGGACACCAGGACACAAATGACGACCGGGACACCGGGACACAGGGAATATAAATGACGACGGGACACAACTACAACGGGGACGCTGGGGGGGGGCAGGGGGGAAAAATATAAGTGACGACGGGGAAATAGGGAATATTCGATTAGCAATCACCATCAACAAAGCTCAAGGGCAATCATTAGAAAAATGCGGTATAGATCTGAATACGGACTGATTTTCCCATGGACAAATATATGTTGCATGTTCAAGAGTCGGTAAACCTTACATTCTATTTATATACACAGACAATAGGACAGCGAAGAATGTTGTATATTCGCAAGTTTTACGTAGTTAAAAACATATATATATCTATTTATATTCACAGGTGGGACACAGGGACACAACTACAATGGTGCGTAATTAATATGGCGCGTAACGACTTACGCACAGAGGGGGGGATTGGAGGGGGCGTGAAGCGCCCCCACCAACTAGGTGTTGGTGTGACGCGAAGCGCCACACCAACAGCTAGTTAAGTATAAAGTAATCTGTTTGCTCAAGAGCACTTACTTACTAAGGACAACTTTGCTATTTTTGAATCATTCTCTGACAAATCTGTTTTCATCATCGATGGCAAGCAAAAATTTGCACGCTGTACACTTAGTAGAGCTCCTGTAAAACCGTCCTTTGGTCAAAACGTTTCTGGTTCTGAAAATTCTGTTGAGTAGGTAAAAGGGGTGAGTTACAATAGGGTTTCTGACGTTGAAATTTCTTAAAGGCAAAAATAGACTATGTTACTTGGTTCTATCCTTTGACAGACGGGCTATGCTAATTTAATAGCAAATACGTCAAAATATCTGGATTAAAAATTTAGACTCCAGAGAAAAGAAAAAAAAAGTAATATTAATATTGCAGGAAGAAGAATGTTTGTTATCACCTATGTAATATACGCTATTTAATCAGTGCATTATGAACCTCTAAATTTGGGAAAGTTTTTGGCTTTAATAAGTTTGATGAATGGCCTGGGTAAAGTGATTACAACGTTGTTCGTTCTAGGACCTGCTAAGAAGGTTTTTTCATGTACGCATTTGATAAACATTTCAAATACTTCGTGGTAGCAAACTGCAAGTAAAGCAGCGACTCTTCTCAATAGTAAACGAAACTTAAAAAAAACTTTAATAAAAATTGCCATGACCCTCCACGGCCCTTGGGGTATGGGATGTAAGTTAGGCAAGTTGTCCATTCTTCACACATAGTGTTTACTATTGGTAAAGTAGGACATGTTTGATTCAGGATCTTCAAAAAGGCTAAGGGCGAAACTTTCAAGAAATATTGAAGCAACGCTGAACAAAATCAAAGCATCCTGTGTGAATTCTGGTAGCCAAAATGGCTTGTCAGCTATGTTTCAAATATGGCTGAGGGTATTAAATTGAAACTTCTCTGGCATTTTAAAAGGAACGTTGGAAAACGATTAAAGGACAATCATTCCCCTTTATCCATTTTCAACTGCTCAAGACAGATCAATAATTTGCTATGCCGCTGGGGGTGATTTTACCCCATAGCTCCTTGGATAAAAGTTGTAAATTGTGTAATTTTTCCATTGTTTATGTATAATATTTATCGTTGGGAAAAGCAAAAATGTTTGACACTAGGTATGTACAAATCGTTTAAGGATATTAAGGTGAGAGTTTAACCGCTACAACTGCTACTGCTACTGCTCCGAGTGCGACTGCAATGACTTATGACTTGTGACTGTGATTATTGCGAATTGCAACTGCGACTTTTTATAACACTAATTGTGATTACTTGCAACTGCGACTACTGGTGGCTGTGACTACTTGCGACGGCGACTATTTTTGACTACTTGTAACTGTTCCTATTTTCTTAAACTATGTTTAAGATAGTTTTCAAATCCTTAAACATCTACTCTTTGCTTGGACAGTCATATAGAAAATGGTAAAGCGTTTATAAGATACTTTCCTGTTTACCAAATTTACCAAACATTCCTGATTACCAAATATTCTACTGCTAGGAATTGTATGCTGAGGTATATTTGAAGTACTACACACAAATTCCACATCAAAGACACGTTCTGTGAATTTAACGTTTTCGGCTATTGGGAAATACATTTGGATATAACCATAAAACGTTGTTACCAACTTTTGCTAGCAACAAACATAACCTTGAAATTTAACCTTTATCAATTTACAGTATATTGTTCATATAATTTTAGATGTACATGACAAAGCTGACAAAAAACTGGATGAAGTTTGTAAAGAATTATCCCACTTTTTTCATGGTATTATTGATCAAGGTAAATATATTTTTTATCACTTTTATTGATATATGGGCCCATAAAACAAAATAAACTAATAACATCTACACATGCTTCTGCCATGTTAAAGCTTATCAGGGAGTTGGTTCCAAATAAACTAAAATTGGCATATTAAACAAATTTCCCTTCCAAGTTGAAATGCTTTTTTTGCATTTCCTTTCCCTGAAATCCCAAACAACAGAAATAAACAAATTAAACGGCCAATAAAAGGCTTGCAAACCTGCTTAATAAAAAATTAAATGAAAAAAAAAGTTTCTTCCAATAAAAGCAAATAGAAACATTAAAACTGAAATAGAGGGAAATTATTTCAAATGTTAATTCTTCACATCAAAGATTAACTTTTGTAGAACAATATTTCAAGGGAAACATTTAGTGTTTCTCAAATGAAGAAAGGAGTCATATTAAAATTTAAGCGGGGTAGAAAGAAAGTCCTATAATAATTCGAACTTAAAACAATAAAAATTGTTGCCAATGAATAATGACACCCCAAATCAAAATAAATTAAAAAGGATAAGCACATCAAATATGAAGATAACAAATACTGGTATAGATGAATAATAAAAGCTAAAACAAGTTAAAAATTTAAATGAATACTCAAGTCAAAGCTGAAACGAACAAAAATTACTACAAAGAGAAGTTTGGCTAAGCCCCCCTTTCTCTTTCGCCATAAACATTCTAAAGTCTTTCCCATCATTTGCGTTTTATTGCAATATATATATATATATATATATATATATATATATATATATATATATATATATATATATATATATATATATATATATATATATATATATATATATATATATATAGGCCTATGCAAGATAGATGTTTCCCTTGTACCCCAATAATAGTTAAAAAAAACAATAAAACACAGATATTAAAGTTAAAAGAAACAGGTATTAGACTTAACAAAAAATAAACCAATAATGAACTTATAGTGTGCCAAAAATAAAACTAATACAATTACTACTAACCACTCACCACAGCAATAAGCCACCCAAGTCCAACAAAGCTAAAAATGCTCCCTCATCCTTATCTATTCAGAGCCTCTTTCTTTAAAACTTTTCCTTAAGCCTTTCTTAATGACATCATCCCATCCCAACCGCAGACGACCGGCTTTCCGTTTTGCCCAAGACGGTTAGCAAAAAAAGACGATATTCTGCGATCTGTCATCCTTCATCCATAGAACATGCCCTAGCAATCTCAATCTTTCTCTACTTATAGCCCAAGAAAGCGGGATTGAACCACACTTTTTGTAAGGTCCACTATTTGAAAAACGGCCTCCCAACTAGGTACCCAAAACATCCGTAGGCAATTTCACTGGAAAACATGCGTCAAATCTGTGTCCTTATTTTAAAGCACACATGCTTCGGAATCATATTTACTCGGAATCATATTTACATAACCACTGTCATCACCGAAGCTTCCAATATTCTAATCTTTGTTCGAATACTTATCTTCCTAATATTCCAAACTTTTTTCAACTGTGAAAAAAAACCATGAGCCTTGGCTATTCTACTTTTAACATCTTCACTACTCCAACCGTCATTACTAATAATACGACCAAGGTAAGTAAAGCGGTCCGCTTGATCGACCTTTTCGTTACCAAACATCACCTTTTTATCTTCACTTTTTCCTAGCCTTAACGACTTAGTTCTCCTAAAATTCATCCTCAAAAACAGATCTTCCTTCGCATCCAAGGCATCATAAAACTTTTTCATTTTCCTCAAGATCTTTTCCTGTAACTTTATACCGATTTACCACTTTCTCAAAGTGTCCTACCCTTTTAAACTTTTTCTTTATCGCTAATTATAGCCCGTTCCTATCTTTAACTGGGACAAGTCCATATTAACTACTCCCTTTACATCTTCCAGGTCTTCCGTAATTTCATCCATGGTCTCCACTTCACACTTCCTTGGTTCATATTTTAATGCTTTGTCCACTTTCTTTACATTCCTCTTATTTTTATATGATCTATCACTCAGATAATCTATTTAAAATCCCCTTCTCTTCTTTATTAAACACAAAGTTCTGTCGCTAATATTCCTGGCTGTGCTCCAAACTTTTTCCCTAAGACACCACGACCTAGTGTAGCTCTCCCGTATTTGTATATTTGACACCATTTTGGGACATTTTTACTGGAACTTATAAGCGAGTGTTGGGACAGTGCTATTCTAAGAGCGCGAAGTCTTCGCTTCAGGCCCCTCAGTGGTCCAAGAATAGGTGCATTCTTAACTATTTCGGTGTGGTGGAACCGCTTCAGGCCGGGGATGAATTGTTTCAGGAACTGAGTAACCAATCCTCTTCTCACCCGTGGAAGGGCACATTATTTTAGATTTGGTATTATTAGTAATTTGTGTATATCTTTATAACACGTTTGTTTTGTTATCCTTTCTGTTATTGTACTCTATCGTTTTTTTATTGTTTATAGATGGGTAATAAAGAACATTCGTTCATTCAATAGAACACCATGTTTCTACATGGGAACCTGTCTTTTTGTTCCTGTACCTGTAAGTATTAAATAAAAAAAAACAAGTTTTTTGAAATGAAAGTAAGGAGCGACATTAAAACTTAAAACGAACAGAAATTAATCCGTATATGAAAGGGGCTTTTCCTCCTCGACACCCCGCTCCTTGCGCTAAAGTTTGATTCTTTCTCGCAACTCTACTTTTTAAAACAATAAAAAACTTTAGCGTAAAGAGCGGGTGTCGAGGAGGAACCCTTTCATATACGGAGTAATTTCTGTTCGTTTTAAGTTTTAATGTCGCTCCTTACTTTCATTTCAAAAAACTTGTTTTTTTTATTTAATTTCTGAAAGTTTTTGAATTAATGCATGTCTGATTTTGGCTCTCCGTACATAAATTATTAAAATGAAATCTGCATATTGATTCTTTTTTTGGCTAAATGACTTTCTCTTAGTTTTGATCAGACGATTTCGAGAAATAAGGGGTGGGGAAGGAGGCCTAGTTGCCCTCCAATTTTTCGGTTACTTAAAAAGGCAACTAGAACTTCTAATTTTTAACGAACGTTTTTATTAGTAAAAAATATACGTAACTTAAGAATTAACTTACGTAACAAACTTTTATATTCTTATATTTTTATTATATATATGAGGGGGTTTGTCCCCTTGTTAATACCTCGCTCTTCACACTAAATCTTAAATTTTGTCCCAATTCTTTAAGAATGACCCCTGAATCAGAAAGGCCGTAGAATAAATAGTTGAAATTACTAAAAATAATTTAGCATAAAGAGCGAAGTATTTATTTCCTCCTAAATACCTCGCTCTTTATGCTAAAGTATTTTTAGAACCCCTCATATGCGTAATAATCTCTGTTCGTTTTAAGTTTTAATGCTTCTCCTTACTTTCAATTGAAAAAAACTTTTTCATGTTTATATTTTCATTGTTTTTTTTTTAATAGTAATGCTAGAAAATCCTACACCCTTTTCATTGAATTTCTCTTCCCCCTTGAAATATTCCTCCAGGGAAAGGTCCTCCCATATAGCCCCCTCCCCTGAGCCTCACACCCAAACAAAAAAAAAACCCTGAAAACGTCGGTACACTTCCCAATAACCATTACTGTATGTAAACATTGGTCAAAGTTTGTAACTTGCAGCCCCTCCCCCATGGACTATGGGGGGGGGGTAAGTCAGCCCCAAAGACATAGTTATTATGGTTTTCGACTATGCAGGAACAAAATGGCTATCTCAAAATTTTGATCCGTTGACTTGGGAAAAAATGAGCGTGGGAGGGGGCCTAGGTGCCCTCCAATTTTTTTGGTCACTTTAAAAGGGCACTAGAACTTTTCATTTCCATTAGAATGAGCCCTCTTGCAACACTCTAGGACCACTTGGTCGATACGATGACCCCTGGAAAAAAAAAAAAACAAACAAATAAACACGCACCCGTGATTTGTCTTCTGGCAAAAAATACGAAATCCCACATTTTTGTAGATTGGACCTTGAAATTTTTCAATAGGGTTCTCTGATACGCTGAATGCGATGGTGTGATTTTCGTTAGGATCCTATGACTTTTAGGGAGTGTTTCCCCCTATTTTCCAAAATAAGGCAAATTTTCTCAGGCTCGTAACTTTTGATGACTAAATTTAATGAAACTTATAAATTTAAAATCAGCATAAAAATCCGATTCTTTTGATATATCTTTTAGCATCGAAATTCCGTTTTTTAGAGTTTCGTTTACTATTGAGCCGGGTCGCTCCTTACTACAGTTCGTTACCACGAACTGTTTGAAAGTTCGTCTGAAACAGTACTATATCCGTCAGTTTTGTTATACAGGAGCATTTACTGCCAAAACTGATTCCCTGCACTTTTTAGTACTAAGGTAAATGATTACTATCCCATTATTAATACTTTCCCAGCCTAAACATGACTTAGTAGCTTCTTTATTCATCATGAGCTCTACTCCCTCTCTATGCACCCAATTATTCCTGTCTGAGTAAACAAATTCTATATCACCTAATTTCATGCTTTCAACCCATGGGATTCAAGTTTCAGAAATTCCTTATAAGTCCATTTCGAATCGTCCGAATTCGTCAGTTAAAATGTCATGACGACATTTATTTCTTAACGTAGTAACATTCAATGTTCCGATTTTTATATACTTTACATCGTTGAAATTAATTTGACCTGAGGAAAAGCGATGGTCCCGGAAAACAGTGCAGGATGGGGACCAATTCATCCTCTCAAGTCTACACCGAAGCATTTAAGCCGGCATAGAACCGGGCAGCAGGAAGTCCCAGGGATCTCCAGTGTGAACTTGCGCAATCATGGGCCCATCTTGGTTACAACATGGTTTTCAGCACTTGGCGATGCTCTTCTATCAAAGGAGTCGAAATCCTACACAGACCATGTAAAGCCTACTACCACTGACTCTATCTATATTTATAAAAATAAGTTGTCTGTGTGTGTGTGTGTGTGTCTCGAGTGACGTCATGTTTGTGTGTCGACTGACGTCATGTTTGTCGACTGACGAAATTACAGACCGGGACATCGGGACACAAATGACGACCGGGACACCGGGACATAGGGAATATAAATGACGACCGGGACACTCAAAGAGAAAGCGACCGAGACACAAGGAATATTCGATTAGCAATCACCATCAACAAAGCACCGGGACACAAATGACGACCGGGACACAGGGAATATAAATGACGACCAGGACATAAGTAAAAAAAACTAAAAAAACTAAAAAAAAGTAAAAACTACAAAAAAAAACTAAAAAGGAAAAAACAACTAAAAACTAATAAAAAACTAAAAAAGCTAAAAAACTAAAAAAACTAGAAAAGAAAGAAAAATAAAATAAGGAAAAAACTGAAAAATAAAGGAGAAAAACAAAACTAAAAAAAAATAAAAATAAAAAAACTAAAAAGGTAAAAACTACAAAAAAACTAAAAAGAAAAAAGAAAAAAAAACTAAAAAAACTAAAAAAAGTAAAAACCAAAAAAAAACTAAAAAGAAAAAAGGGGAAAAACACAAAAATTTATTTCATCATATACCAATTCAAAAACGAATGTATATACAGACCGGGACACCGGGACACAAATGACGACCGGGACACAGGGAATATAAATGACGACCGGGACACAGGGACACAACTACAACGGAGACGTCGGGGGGCACAGGGGGATATATAAATGACGACGGGGACACAGGGAATGTTCGATTAGCAATCACCATCAACAAAGCTCAAGGGCAATCATTAGAATCATGAGGTATAACTAAAAAAAAAATAAAAAAGGTAAAAAACAAAAAACTAGAAAAAAGACCAATTCAAAAACGAATGTATATACAGACCGGGACACCGGGACACAAATGACGACCGGGACACCGGGACACAAGGAATATAAATGACGACCGGGACACTCAAAGAGAAATTACAGACTGGGACACCCGGACACAAATGACGACCGGGACACAGGGAATATAAATGACGACCGGGACACAGGAACACAACTACAACGGGGACGCCGGGGGCACAGGGGGGTATATAAATGACGACGGCGACACAGGGAATGGTCGATTAGCAATCACCATCAACAAAGCTCAACGGCAATCATTAGAATCATGAGGTATAGATCTGAATACGGATTGTTTTCCCATGGACAATTATATGTTGCATGTTCAAGAGTCAGTAAACCTGACAATCTATTTATATGCACAGACAATGGGACAGCGAAGAATGTTGTATATTCGCAAGTTTTACGTAGTTAAAAACATATATATATATATATATATCTATCTATCTATACTCACAGGTGGGACACAGGGACACAACTACAATGGCGCGCAACTAATATGGCGCGTAACGACTAACGCGCGCGGGGGGCTTGGGGGGGGGGGGTTCGAAAGAGAAGCATAATATTCCTAAAGTATCCTTGTTGTTTTAAGCAAAATACCTTGATTTTGTTTGAGCTCATTGAAGAGGCAAAACTCCTAGACGAAAATTACAAAATCTAAGTCGGATAATTAGGAAAATTTAGAAAAATTGAGGTATTTTTAACTTACGAACAGGTGATCGGATCCTGATGAAATTTAACATTTAGAAGGATATTGTCTCTCAGAGCTTTTATTTTAAAACCTGATCAGATCCGGTGACATTGGGGGGAGTTGGAGGCAGAAACCTAAAATCTTGGAAAACGCTTTGAGTGGAGGGATCGGGTTAAAACTTGGTGGGAAAAATATGCACAAGTCCTAGATACGTGATTGAAATAACCGGGACGAATCCGCTCTCTTTGGGGGAGTTAGGGAAGGACGGTTAATTCTGAAAAATTACAAAAATGAGGTATTTTTAACTTACGAAGGAGTGATCAGATCTTAATGAAATTTCATATTTAGAAGGACCTCATAACTCGGATATCTTATTTTAAATTACGACCGGATCCAGTGTCATTGGGGGGAGTTGGGGCGGGGAGAACCGGAAATCTTCGAAAAGGCTTAGAGTGGAGAAATCAGGATCAAACTTGGTGGGAAGAATAAGCACAAGTCCAAGATACAGGGCTGACATAACTGTAACAGATCCGCTCTCTTTGGGGAGTTTGGGGGGGGGGGTTAATTCAGAAAAATTTGAAAAAATGAGGTGTTTTTAACTTGTGAACGGGTGATCAGATCTTAATGAAATTTGATATTAAGAAGGATCTTGTGCTTCAGAGCTCTTATTCTAACTCTCGACCAGACCCGGTAACATTAGGGGGAGTTGGAGGGGGAAACCGAAAATCTTGGAAAACGTGAACATTGAGATATCTTTATCTTACGAATGGGTAATCGGATCTTAATGAAACTTGATATATAGACAAATTTTTATGTCTTAGATGCTCCATTTCTAATTCGAATCAGATCCTGGGATATAAGGGGTCGACTGGGACATTAACTAAATACATTTTCCTGGTATTAAACACTGCCTTCAAGTATTTAGAATTGCCACTCATTTGGAATCTTCTACTGACATAGAAAATCCCCAAAAATTTACTCATTTTTGGCTTCTTCAGTTCAATTTGGTGCAGTAAAGTAATTTAGTGTTTTTGAAATACTCTGTTTTTGTGCAGTCTCTATTGTATTTTGAGTAATATTTTGTATAATTTTTTTTTTATTGCCGTTGGTTTCTCACAGGACTACTCATTAGGGGTCTTAAAAGTATTAGTGACAGTCATGCTTCACCAGTTTATTTTTGCTTCACCTGTTCAATTTAGTGCACACAAGTAGTATAGTGTTTTTTGAACTGCTGAGTCTTGGTGCAGTCTTTATTGTATTCTTAGTAATATTTTGTTTACCTATTTTTTGTGGCTCTCAGTGTCTCACAGGACTGCTCATTTGGGGTGTTCAAAGTGCTGGTGAAAATCTTTTAGATAAACATTTACTTCACCAGTTCAATTTGATGCACAAAAGTAATTTACTGTTTGTTGAATTGCTGAGTTTTGTGCAGGCTTCATTGTCTTATTGAGCAACATTTTGCGTAATTATTTTTTGTGCGTTCTTGAGGCCTCGTGGGATTATTCATTTGGGGTTGACAGGATTAGTGAAAGTTCACATTAATTTGTTTACTTTTAGCTCCACCAATTTCATTTTGTGCACAAACATGATTTAGTGTTTGTTGAGTTGCTGAGTTTTTGTGCAGTCTTTATTGCGTTTTTGAGCAACATTTGTATAATTTTTTCTGCGTTCTTGGAGTCTTGCAGGATTACCAATTTGGGGTCACAGCTCCACCAGTTCAATTTGGTGTACAAAAGTAATTCAGTATTTGTTGAGTTGCTCAGCTTTTGTGCAGCCTTTATTATATTTTTGAGTAATATTGTGTTTAATCATTTTTGGTAGTCCTCAGTATCTCACAAGATTACTCATTTGGGATCTTCAAAGGATTAAAAAAGATCCTTTAGATAAATTTGTTTACTTTTTGCTTCAGCAGCTCAATTTGGTGCACACAAGTATTTAGTGTTTATTGAATTGCTGATTTTTGTGCAGTCTCTATTGCATTTCTGTTCAATATTTTGTATAATTTTTTTCTGCATCCTTAGAGTCTCGCAGGATTACCTATTTGGAGTCACAAGATTAGTGAAAGATCAGAAGAATTTGTTTATGTTTTGCCCCACTATTTCAATTTGGTGCAAAAAAGTAATTTAGTATTTGTTGAGTTGCTGAGTTCTTGTAGAGCCTTTATTCCATTTTAGAGTACCGTGTAATTACTATTCGTAGTCCTCAATGTCTACAGGATTACTCATTTGGGATTTTCAAAGGATTAGTGAAAGATCATTTAGACCAATTTGTTTATTTTTGCTCCACTGGTTCAACTTTATGCACAAAATTTATTTAGTGGTTACTGAGTAGCTGAATTTTGTACAGTCTTCATTGTGTTTTTGAGCAATACTTTTTATTATTACATTTTGTGGTCCTTGCAGTCTCACAGGTGTACTCATTTGGCATTTTCAATGAATCAATTTGTTTATATTTTTTCTCTGCCAGTTCAATTTGGTGCATAAAGTCGTTTGGTGTTTGTTGAATTGCTGCGTTTTGTGTAGTGTTTATTTTCTTTTTGAGTAGTATTTTATTTAATTACTTTTTGAGCGTCTTTTGGGTCTCATATGATTACTCATTTGGGGTTTACAGAATTAGTGAAAGATAAGACAAAATTGTTGATTTTTTGTTTCACCATTACAATTTCTATGACTCAGTAGGATCTGAGTCCTACTGAGTCTTTTCTTAGTAGGGGGCCTCCCCCTGGCCACTTAGCGCGTCCCCAGGTGGTGGATAGGGGAACGTTCTACAGATATGTAGGATACCTTCATAGAAGGTGCGGACCAAGGGGGGACCTAGTTCCTGGGGGTCCATAATTGAAACTGGGACACCCTCACCCGGGAGTCAGAAATACAGACAGAGGAGGAATAAGGCCCCCCTTATGTACGCCATGCAGGGCCCACCATTGTGGGGACATGTCCCGGCGGTTACACAGACTCGTTCCGGATTGACCAAGAAGCCGAAGAATTCTATAGCCAACTGCAACACACCGTTGACACGGCTCCCCAGAAAGATGTTCTGTTCATGATTGGGGACTTCAACGCCATTGTCGGACACTCAAATGATGGACTTGAAGACGTCATGGGCAAGTTCGGGCGTGGGCGGCAGAACCACAGGGGTGAAATGCTCATCGAGTTTTGCCGGGATAAGGAAATTTTCATAACGAACACCATGTTCCGTCATAGAAAACGAAGGAAAGTTACTTGGAGATCACCTGACGGCTGCACTGCAAACATGATTGATTACATACTTGTCGGCAAGTGATGGAAATCTTCAGTACTGAACACAGTCTTCATAGCCGGTGGCGACTTCGACTCGGGCCACGTTCTGGTCATGTCTGAGATCCCTTTGCACATTCGGAAGCCCCAACAGCCTAAGAAAAGCTTACCAAGGTATCGTGTCAATTTGCTGAAAAACATAGAAACAAGGAACAGGTATAGAACAGCACTCTCAAACAAGTTGTCAAGAATCTAACCCGTGGAAGCTCCAACAGCAGAACAAATTGACCGATTGGTTGACGAAAGCGCATCCATCATCAGAGAAACTTCTAATGGAATCCTGGTAGTTCAGACCCATTCGGATAAACCGTTGATCACCCCTGAAATTATTGATCTATCTCTGCAGAAGCGCGCCCATGCTAACAAGGTAGATCGACAAAGTAAGGACGAGTACAGGAGGATGAAGCGCCTTGTGCAAAAGAAAATCCAGCAAGCTCTACGACACTTCGTCAATGACAAATGTCGTGAGTGTGAAGAAGTCTTTCAAAAAGTTAATAGCCACTTCATGTACAAGAAAGTCCGTGAACTATCAAAAAAGAAGTCCTCGGCTACTCCTACACTGTTATATAAGCACGGAATCCCAATCACGGGATCTGAGGGAAGACGAGAACGATGGAAGGATCACTTCAGCGAAAAACTGAACCCCACAATAACGGCCGACCCGAACATCTTACTATCTTTCCCACTACCACAGTACCCAGTAGACCCAAGCCCTCCTCCACTAAGAGATGAAGTACTCTCAGCAATAAAATCTCTAAAAATTAATAAAGCCCCAGGCCCGGGTGGTATTCAGTCAGAACTATTAAAAGCAGGCCCAGAAGGATTGGTCGATATCTATCACAAAGTTATAACAAGTGTCTGGGAAACGGGCCACTTCCCCAGATCTTGGGCGAAAGCCACCATCGCCCTTTTTAAAAAGGGGGAAAAGGGCGACTGTAACAACTACAGACCAATAGGTTCAACTAGCCAGCCAGCGAAGATTCTTACAAAAATACTCCTTGACCGTCTGAAATCTCCGACAAACCATATCTTTGAGGAATACCAAGCAGGCTTTCGAAAAGACTGCACTACCATAGACTAGATTTTTTCCACTGGGCAAATGATGGAGAAGCATATCGAGTTTGCGAAAGAACTGCTACTACTCTTCATTGATTTCAAGCAGGCTTTTGACTTGATATGGCGAAATGGATTATGGCACATCCTGCTACACTATGGAATCCCCGAAAACATAGAAATCCTGATAAGAGACATGTATTCACATTTCGTCAGCCAAGTCCAAACGCCCGAGGGATTGACAGAGGGGTTTCTGACATCGGCGGGCGTTTTTCAAGGTTGCCTCTTGTCACCCCACCTCTTTAACCTATTCCTCAACGCAGTGCTATCATTTGCCGAGACTGTTGACGGTGCAGAAATTGGAGGGAAGCTTATCGATAAATTGGCATACGCAGATGACATCGAGAAATTCAACAGTCAAGAATATCTACTCCAAGCTGACACCGACGAACTAGTGTCGGCACTCGAGGCCTTTGGGATGATCGTTAACACAGCCAAAACCAGGGTTATGCGGGTGCCTTGAGACCCTGCTTCAAGAAACGTGCAGCTAACAATAAAAGGAGAGCCAGTAGAAAATGTTGACTCCTTCGTTTACCTAGGGAGCCTCCTAACCTCTGAAAACGACTGCTCGAAATCGATCAAACGAAGACTCGGCCTGGCAGGTGCCAGCTTCAAGAACCTCTTGCCAATCTGGAAAAACAAGACTCTGTCACCTTCTCTGAAGGTGCAACTCTTAAACTCTCATAATCCCAATTGCTTTATACTCAAGCGAAACTTGGTCAATAAAGGCTGATGATGAGCGAAGAATCTCCGCATTTGAAACTAAATGCCTTACACGCATTGCAAGGATTAGCTACATTGACCGAGTCTCAAACGAAGACCTCCGAAAACTACTATGTTGTCCCCGCACCATCATTTACCGGGTCAGAAGCCAGCAACTCCGCTGGCTTGGCCATATCCAGCGAATGTCGGCCAACCAGCTTCCAAAAACCACATTCGAAGGACGGATTCACGGCACACGACCTAAAGGCCAACCTCGTAAGAGATGGACCGACAACTTCCCAGCCGAAAACCTCCCCCAGCTACTTCGTCTAGCGCCAGATAGATTGAACTACCGTCGCCACATTCATCATTTGCTCAGAAGAGAAGAAGCGCCAATACAGTCACAAAGGCGGGAGAGGACTTAAGTCAAGTAAGTCATTACAATTTGGTGCAGAAAAAAAATTAGTGTTTGATGAGTTGCTGAGTTTTTGTGCAGTCTTTACTGTATTTTTGAATAGTATTTTGTGCAATTATTTTTTGTAGCCCTCTGTGTTTCAGAGGATTACTCATTTGGAATCTTCTAAGGTTTAGTGAAAGATCATTTAGATAAACTTGTTTATTTTTTGCTTCACCAGTTCAATTTGGTGCACAAAAGTGACTTAGTGTTTGCTGAAAAAGCTAAGTTTTTGAACAGTCATTATTGTCTTTTTAAGCAATATTGTTTGTTATTGTTATTCGCTATCACTTATCACACCAGATTAAAAAAAAACTACGTAAATTCGCTTCGTTAATGCACTTTTTATTATTATAGCAGTTGAAGGATTGACCATATTTCTTGAAAACGAAGCTATAACAGAATTGGATGACGAAAGAAAATTAGCCTCTGAGCTCCAAAAAATGGTTTGGAAAGTAAGTTTTCTCTTCAACAACTTTGTTAACCTATGTATGTGGATGTTTTTGTATTTGAGTCAATCTTCCTTTTCCCCATTTTTTTAATACCGTTATCTCAATATAACTGAAACCATAGATGTATTATTTCCCATAGATTGCATGCCAGAATGTTTAAATGAGCACCTTGTGCTTTTTCTTCAGTGACACCAAATAGTTTCCCATGGTATTATTAAAAGACAAAACCAGCTATTTCGGTTGCCATCTGTGTTGACTGGTTGTTTGCCACCATTCTTGTTGGATGCAAGATGGCTGTCTACGTTATGGACTCTTATGCTTTTCTATATTAATACTGCTACTACCACTACTACTAAAAATTTGCAGCACCAAGCCACCTGAGGCAAACACAACTAGGCACGCTCCTCCGTCCCAATTTATTTAAAGCCTCCTTTTTACATCCTTCCAGAAAGTTTCCCTTAAATCTTCGCTTACGACATCCTCCTACCCCAAAAGGGGACGACTTGCTTTTTGGTTGGCCCTAGACGCTTGGCTGACAAGCAAAATCTTTGGCAATCATCATTCTTTATCCACATAGCGTGGCATAGCCATCTCAACCTTTGTCTCATTAAAGCCCTAGAAAGTGGGACTGACCCATATTTTCGTAGAGCTTGCTGCTTGGGATACTGTTTGAGATAAACAATCCGTAGGCAGTTTCTCTGGAAAACAACTAACAAATTCGCCACTGTCTTCCGGAGCGCCCTCGTTTCAGAACCATACTTGACCAAAATCATCACTGTAGCTTCCAATAGCATATATTAAGTCTAGATAAGTTTTACTTCCTCAATTAATTCCGTGTTCCCCCATTGTCTTGGCTGTGTTCCTTAGGACAAAGTCCATCAAAATGATCTACATTAATGGGGATCGGAAACACCCTATCTTAAATCTGGATATAATACGAAACCAGCAATACTATTCTCACATATTACGCTTTCACTTCAATGTATTTGTCAGATATACCGTACAAGAATAGGGCCTCCGCTAAAGCTCTTCCATGAGCTGGATCAAATGCTCACCCATGATCTAAAAAATTGAAGACAAAAAGGGGCTCCTAGTGTCTATTCATGTAACGAATCTATGGATGAAACTCATCATTGGTCGGTGCATTTATGAGCCGACTGATAGTTTCGGTAGTAGCGGAGTTATCTCAGTAGTTGTAGAAAGGTTCTAAACAGAATACATAACCAAGAAGGGACATCCTGCCTACATGGCCATATAATGAATTCAAGGTGGATCATTCACGAGTTTCCGTACCCATAACCACGACTGCAAACACTACTGCGGGTGACCTTCAGAAGTGGTGGGTCTTGTCGTAATTTTAGGTTTGGAAATGACACAGATTTGCAAAGGATTTTTATTAATCGAGAGCTACTCTGGATTTGCTTGTTTTAGTGGGATTCTTTGGGCTGTTAACCATTTCCTAGCCATATTTATTATGGGATGTCCTTTCATCGTAGCATAATATATACGAGGAAGAATATATTGTGCGTTGAAAGCAACAAGCCTAGGGTTATATGTGCAGAAGTTCTGATCGTGATGATTGGAATACATCTCTAAGTTCCTGAAACCTTGGCTTGAATAAAGTCTTGATTCACATTGAGTTCTCGAAGACTTTTCTCTGTCTGGTTGTAACCAAGCTTTAATGCTTGAAGTTTACCCGAGGAAGATTTATTAGGGGCTGGCCTGCACTGATCGAACCCATTATTCTTCTTGGGGTCATAAGAATTTCAGTGATGTAACTGATATGCCAATTAAAGAGTTCATGTTAAAGAGCTGCAAGTAAGGAGCGATGAGCCTCAATAGTAACCGAAACTCTAAGACACGAAGTCCAATAGTTCGGGGTGTCGATCTGTAAGCAAGGAATGACCCGGCTCAATAGTAATCGAAACTCTAAAAAACGAATTTTTATACCAATAGAATTGGCTTATTATTCTGATTTTAAATATATACGTTTCATTAAGTTTAGTCTCACCGGTTAAAGGTTACCATCCTCAAAAATGTGCCTGACTTTCAAAAAAGGGGGGTGGGGAACCCCCCTAAAAGTATTAGAATCTTAATGAAAATTACATTACCAAATCAAACGCATCAGAAGCCCAACTGTAGTGGTTTCAAGCTCATATCTGCAAAAATGTGGAAGTTTATACCTTTTGCCAGAAGGGAGAGCACGGATGCGTGTTTATGTGTTATTTGTTTTTTTTTCAGGGGTGATTGTATCGACCCAGTGGTCCTAGAATATCGCGAGAAAGCTCATTCGAATGGAAAAAGATCTTGTGTCCTTTTAAGAGACCCAAAAGATTGGAGGGTGGCCTAGCCCCCTCCCCCTCTCCTTTTTCCCAAAGTTGTCCGACCAAAATTTTGAGATAGCCATTTTGTTAGTCATAGTTGTAAAGCCCAATAACTATTCCTTTCGATATACTGTGAACCCCCCCCCCCCCATAGTCCCAGGGGAAAAGTCTTTAAGTCATAAGATTTGCCTATTTATTACACATAGTATTTGTAATTTGGATTTATGTATACATTTTGGGGTGGGGAGGGAGCGAATTTTTTTCCGACAGAATTCTTTATGGGAAGGGAAGTTTCCAGGGGATGAACTTATCAGGGGAAATTATACACTTGGGGAATTTGCCAGAATTCCTATACAAATTCTTTTTAAATGTCTTGCTTTCTGTTTTACGTCTCAATTTTACGTGTGGAGCTGTTAAGGGTAATTATTCGGGGAATTGAATTGTATTGAGGATATTTCTGTGGGGAAGAGGATTTCTCTGTGAAGGAGGAGGGCTCAGATTTCCTAGCATTGCTTAAAAACGATAAGAAATTAAACAAATAAAAATTAAGTTTTTCAACTGAAAGAAAGGAGCAACACTAAAATTTAAAACATTAAAACTTGCTCTTTACGCTAACATTTAGGTTTTGTCCCAATTCCTTAAGAACGACTCCTGAAACACAGAGGTCGTTTAATTAGAACAATAAGAAGCTTTTTTAAAAATTCTCAAAAGTATGCATAGATTTTTCGGTTGGGGGAGGGAGGTTTTCGGGGTGAACTTTTCAGGGGAAATTTTACTCTGAGAGGATTTGCCAGAATTTCTATAAGAAATCCTTTTTATTTGTCTCATCCCTCTTTGCCAACACAATTTTACATGTAAAGCTATTAATGGTAGTTGTCTTTTTTACCAAAGATGTTAATGGTAATTTTCATCGGAATTGAGGTGTCTAGAGGATATTTCCTTGAAGGGGGAGCCAGACTTCCCAGCATTATTTAAGAAACGATCAGAAATTAAATAGAAAACGGGGTTTTTAGCTGAAAATAAGGAGCAGCATTAAAACTGAAAACAAACAGAAATTATTACGAACATGAGGTGGGTTGCTCCCTCCACAAAGCTTCGCTCTTCAAACAAAAGAAAAGTTTTTGTTCCAATCTTTCAAGAACCATTCCTGAAACACACGAGTCGATTAATTAGAACGATAAGAAGTCTTTTTAAGAGTGCTAAACAACTTTAGCATGAAGAGTGAGGTATTGAGGAGGGGGCAACCCACCATATATCGCTACAAATTTCTGTTCGTTTTTAGTTTTAATTTTGCTCCTTCATTTTAGTTACATGTTTTTTTTTATTTAGTAGGTATACAGAGCGCTATTAAGTTGTCGTATTGACATTATTACGCTGTCCTATTGACATGATTGTATCGTATTGACGTTATTAAGCTGTCGTATTGACATTTTCACAAACAAATTTTGGCACTTCAACTGTACTTTTTCGGACTGAACTATTCTTAACCCTAAAACTATATTCCAAGGTTATGAATCATGAAAGTGGGTGACACAGAATTCATTTATTCATGTAAGAAGGATGGGGTAGATAACCAGGGAGTAGGACTGGTAACAAATTAGGAAGCTTTCCAACTCTTGTTTAGGTAGGAAGATTTGGATAATAGGATTATAGTTGCAGAGTTTATAGTCTTTTATTACTCTTATTCTGTATATTTGTATAACATATATGCTATATATTTGTATAATCTGTATATTTGTTAAAATCTCTTGTCACTCTTGTTCTGCAGTAAATAAACCAAAAAAAAGTTTTTTTTTTCAATTGAAAGTAGGGACCAACATTAAAATTTAAAACGAACAGAAATCATTACGTATATGAAGGGGTTTGCCCCCTCTTCAACACCCAACCCTTTACGCTAAAGTTTTTTTGTACTTAAAAAAGTTTCTTATTGTTCTGATTAAATCTAAGTGTTTTTCAAGAGTCATTCTTAAAGAATTGGGACAAAATTCAAACTTTAACGTAAAGAGCAAGACGTTAAGTAAAGGGAAACCCCTTCATATACGTAATAATTGCCGCTTGTTTTCCGCTTTAATGTTGCTCCTTACTTTAAGTTGAAAAAACTTGCTTTTAAATTCAATTTCTGATCATTTTTAAATAATACTCGGACCCCACCTCCACAGAGAAACCCCCTTGCCATGGAAATATCCTCTAGACAATTCAATCCCGGTGAAAGTATACCCCGGGCAATTACTCTTAACCTCTCCGCGCGTAAAATTGAGAGAGAAAAGAGAAAACAAGACATATAAAACAATTTTTATAAGAATTCTGGCAAGTATAATTTCCCCTGACAAGCTCACTCCCTGGAAACTTTCTTCCTCGTGGAAAATTCCCCGTAAAAAACCCCCCCAACAGACCCCCCCCCACTCAAAACTGTATGTATACATCCCCATAACAAATACTATGCGTAAACTATGGGCAAATATTATAAATTAAAGAACTTTCCCTTGGTTTTGGCGGGGGGAGAGCCATGTTATACCCAAAGGCATATTTACTGGGGCTTTAAACTATGATTAATAAAATGACTATCTCAAAATTTTGATCGGATGGTTTTGGGAAAAAAAAGTAGCAGGGGAGGTGTCCTAGTTGCCCTCCAATTTCTTAGTCTCTTAAAAATGCACTAGAACTTTTAATTTCCGTTAGAATCAGCCCTCTTTCGATATTATAGGACCACTGGGTCGATACGATCACCCCTGGGAAAAAAACAGCAGATAAACACACACCCTTGATGTTTCTTCTGGCAAAAAATACAAAATTCCACATTTTTGCAGATAGGAGCTTGAAACCTACACAGTAGAGTTCACTGATGTGCTGAATCTGCTGCTGTGATTTTCATTAAGGTAACTTGACCTTTAGGGGGTTCCCCCTATTTTTTCAAAAATGCTCGTAACCTTTGATAGGTAAGACTAAACTTGATGAATTTCATATATTTTAATCAGATTAAAAGGCCAATTCTTTTAATGTAGTTATTTGTATCAAAATCCATTTTTAAACCGCTCTTTAGAGTTTCGGTTACTTTTGAGCTGGGTCGCACCTTACTTACACTTCGTTACCACAAATTGTTTAAACTATAATTTTCTCAGATTTTTCTTTTGGTTGCTATTACGTATATGAGGGAGTTTCCCCTCCTCAGTACCTCGCTCTTTACACTAAAGTGTTTGCGAATGTGTAAAAAGCATATTATTCTAATTTAAAGGTCCTTGTGTGTCTAGAGTCGTTCTTAAATAATTAGAAGGAATAACTTCAGTTCGTTATAAGTTTTAATGTTATTCCTTACTTTTAGTTGGAAAAAACTTGTTTTTTTATTCAATAAAAAGCAAAAGCCGAAAACACAATATCTTTGGTTTATTTTGACATAAAAATAATAGTTAAGAAGCTGCTTAAGGTAATGTTAAATGGTAAGATTGACCAAAATAACACAAACAAATTATTGTTTATATTGGCAATTATATAAAAAAAATTTAAGTTTAGTGCAAAGAGTGAGATACTGACGAGGGGAAGAAAATCCCTCATATATGTAATATGAGGGGGTTCGCCCCCTCGCAATACCCTACTCTTTACGCTAAAGTTTGAATTTTGTTCCTATTCTTTAAGAATGCCCACGAAATACCAAAGATCGTTTAATCAGAATAATTGGCTCTTTCGAAAATAACGAAAATACTATAGCGTAAAAAGCGAGGTGTTCACGAGGGGGCAAACTCCCTCATATACGTAAGTATTTCTGTTCGTTTTAAGTTTTAAGATTGCTCCTTACTTTCGGCTGAAAAAAACCTGTTTTTTTAAATTTAATTTCTTATTGTTTTAAATAATATTGGGAAATCCAGCGCTCCCTTTATGGAAATTCTCTTCCCCGTGAACAATTGCTCCATGGAAATATCCTCCCACGTAATCTTCTACCCTGACCCCCCCCCCACCAGAAAGATCTCCCCTAAAAATATCTGGATATTTCCCAATAACCAATACTATATGTAAACAATGGGCAGAGTTTATAACTTGCAGGCCTTCACCCGAGGACTGTGGGGGATGAAGTCCTTAAAGACATAGTTGTTCGACTTTACGACTATATTGAACAAAACGACTATCTCGCAATTTTGATCCGGTGACCTTGAGAAAAAAAGTGGGATTGGGAGCGGGACTAGTTGCCGTCCAATTTTTTTGGTCACTTAAAAAGGGCACTAGAGTTTTAATGTCCGTTCGAAAGGGCCCTATCACGACATTCGAGAACCACTGGGTTATTACGCTTACTCCTGAAAAAAAAACACGCGTCCGTCATCTTTCTTCCGACAAAAAATCCAAAATTCCAATTTTTGTAGATAGGAGCTTGAAAGCTCTACAGTAGAGAACTCTACAGTACAGTAGAGTACAGTTATATACTGAATCTGATGGAGTCATTTTCATTAAGATTCTATAACTTTTAGAGGATCTTCTTCCTTTTTTCGAAAATTAGGCAAATTGTCTCAGGCTCGTAACTTTTGATGGGTAGAACTACACTTGATGAAACTTATATGTTTAAAAATTAGCATAATAACCCAATTTTTTTAATGTATCTATTTGCATCAAAAATCTTTTTTTAGAGTTTCGGTTACTATTGAGCCGGGTTGCTCCTTACTTACAGGTCGTTACGACGAACTGTCTGATAGGACATCTTAATTAGCTTAAGGTTTATTGTCATCAAAATTATTCTTTTTTTTAAACCAAGTAAAGAAGTAAAATTATTTACGTTTACCTTTTAATTATTTAAGTTTTTTTTCAGAAAACGACTTCAAATTTGCTGGGTCTTGTAGTATCTAGAAGTTTACATCGCATTTTAAAAGACAAACTGAAAGCTTCGCAAGAGCCGCATCTCTTAAAGCCAATAAATGAAGAACTAAACCAGGTAAAGCTATCAAAAATTTACATTTAAATCTTTGTTATATGTTTAATTGAGCTGGCTTCAGCTCAGTCGAACCATCCTGCCAAATAATACCTTAACCATCTTTAGCCTGAGCCTTACTACCAACAAATTCTTTTTGCTTTATTGTCTTTACAATTATTTTTTCCAATAGCATTGTTAGATTGTTAGATAATACTGTTTAACACGAAAGCCCCATGGAATATAGCTAAACAAAGTTGAACAAGTAAAAAAAAAAAAAATACCATTTATAATTACATAATAAAATGGAATAATGATTATAAATATTATAGTCAACTATAATTCTATTCGGTTATAATTTTATCAATTAATATTTTACGGCATTAAGAATCATAATTATAGATTATGATTATTACATAATATAAAATGGTTATATATCACATACAGAAATGGAAATGACACACAGACCTATACACTCATTAAAGATACCTCCCTACATTTCATGGCTATCTGAACAAACTCACCCAATCATCTTATAGACCCAAAACCCTTTTTAAATAATTTTGAAAAAAACATGTCTCTCCCTCATAAATGCGAAAAACCTCAAGTTTCACCAACTTCAGCTCTTTAGTAACAAATAAGAGGTGATCAAGGGCTTTATTAACACTCACACACATTATGTATTAATAAGAAGCTTCACTATGCTGGATTTTTCCAAAATACTTCCTTCTCGCTTCCATTTCTCCTTATATTAGAACAAATTTCTATTCACCGACTGCCTTTACTTGGCGACAAAACCATAAACATAGAGATTTTGTTATGTCGCTGTAGATTTTTTTGTTATTTCAATTTATCAGGACTATTTTCACCATTATCAGAATTCTGAATCGTCACGACATTCAAAATTTTGTGCAAATTTGTGGAACATGTCAAGGACAAACTCTGGCATTTATCAGAAATTTAAAAAATAGCATTAGGACGTTCTAAAGCGTCAATTGAAATTAATCACAAAATAAGTTAAACTAAAATTCAAATTTGCGTTTATACTAATGTTAAGGAACATTCTATTACTTAATTATATAACTTATTTATTAAGGTAAAAAGATTTGAATATAGTAGGGCTCAATAACGAGTAGGGCTCAAAATAAATGAGGAGAGGCCAGCCTCTAATTATTTTTATAGTTGGGAACGAGGCCAGCTCAAGACATTTTGATATCCTTAGCAAAAGCATTAGCCTACTGTGTGCTCCCTCCAAATTGTTCAGCCATTAAACTATAGAACATTCGGGTAATAAAAAAGATTATATTCTAAATGTATTAGTTGTTGTCAGATAATCATAACAATTTAACAGCTATTTGCTGTTTCTTAATGAAAAATCAATAATTGTTTGGAAATTTTTGTTTTAACGGTTGAATTAAGATTTTAAATGCCGCAAATGAACGATTAAGGTCGACTGTTTCGTCCCAGCTCTTGCTCAATGGATATTAAAGCAAATAAGCTGATATATTACGGGTCATATATAACCGGAGTAAATTTCGTCATTGAAGATTTCTGTTTAACACATTATGCTCAAACTTAGAATGTTTTTAATTGAAACTCTTCGTTTTTTCTACAATTTTTTCACATATTTCATAGTACATCTCTTCTTCATGTGTATTACAGAAATATTATTTTTCAATAGCTTTATTTCCTTCAAAATGTCTAGTGTTCTTTCCCTTTTGAAAAATTGGCCTATGTCCACTGATGCTGCCACGGCTAATTAGGATATTATGGTCAATTAGGAGCGTAGAATTTTTTTACTTAGTAAACAAATTACACGGGTCCTTAACTTTTAACAGAAGTAGACAAAGAGGTAGAATTTGATGCGCCTTATTTGTCACGCAAAAGAAACCGACTGAAAATGCAAACTTCTTAAAGAAAAGAGAGAAGAAGAACCAAAAAACGAGAAAAAGCAATTGCAGATGAAAAGGGAAACCCGAAACGAACATAAATTACAATAAATAACCAAGCCAAACTCCAAACGACTGAAAATAGCATTAGTGGGGAAGACAACTCCAAGCCTTCTTAAGACCAGAACATAATTTGCACACTGCTGAAAGCAAAATACATTTTTGATATTTTTTTTTTTTTTACTGTCATACATAAAAAGATTTTTAAATAAGGAAAAATTATCAATATACGTTTATTGTATTGACAGTTTATGGTAATTTTTTTCAGTAAAGTACAAATAATGCTCTAGTCTTAAGAAGGCATGGGGGTTGTCAGCACTATTCATTTAATTTTTTTTCGTTTTAAGTTTGACACAGTTATTTATTGTACTGCCTGTTGGTTTTTAGTTCACTTATTTATTGATGGTGATTTGTGTTAGTCTTACGCTTCGAAGATTATTTGACTTCATTTTTGTTCATTCTTGGTTTAATGGAGCTCTATCGGTTACTTTTCTTTGAAAAACTAGTTTTATTGGAAAAAAGTAGTTTCTGTTCATTTTAAATAGTTTCTGTTCGCTTTTATTGAAATAATCTTTTTCGTGAAATTTATTTTTTAATATCTTCCCAGTTTTTTTTTCTACAAGAATCCATAATTTGGCTTGCTATTTGTGTGTTGGAGATACTTTTCAAACGAATTTTAATCCTGACAAGAACAGTATTGTTTAATTTTATTTTATACCTCCTCAAGTAGACCTAAGAACGAAAACTTAATACCATTCCCAAGAATTTATATCTATGATCCTTGACAGCCTAGATGCATTTACATTCTTTCGATTTTATTTTAATTATAAGAGCAGAAATAGTAATGGTAGTAGCCCTGAAAGTACCAGCGTAATACCCCCAGTCATTCTCGATATATCTCTGAGGTGTCTTATTGGCAACCATAGATACGCCGCCTTTTGATTTTGTTTTAAAACAACATGTGTAACTGTAGGCGTAGCATCAATAGTATACACACGTGCCTTCTGGCTATTTCAAAATCAGCTACAACTTACCCTTAAGTGTCTAACTTAATAATGTAAACCGTTTTTGAGATATTGCTTCATCATCTTTTCAAATTCTACATCCTCATAGTTCGTTTTGATGTATTTCAAAATTCACCTAAATATTCCTTGAAAGCTTCACCTTAATGCTCTTAGAATGTGTAGTAGCAATAGTCGTAGTAGAATAAGTAACAGTATGCGCAAAGGACCTTTATTTTCATCCAGATCCGCTTAGACACACGCTGATAGTTTCAACTTAATACCATTAAGCGTTCATGAAGCATTTCTGATACGTCCCTTGACAACCAGGTTGGGCATCGTGTGTTTTGATTTAGTTGGTAGTTTCAATATTTCTCACATTTTTGCCCTAATGCTTTTAGATTTAATAGCAACAGCAGTAGTGCCAGCAGTAATAACAGTAGCAGTAGAGATAAAAGTAGTAGCCTTAGCTTTAGTGGCAGGAGTAGAAGTGGAAGTAGTAATAATAGTAGCAGTAGTAGAAATATGAGCAGAAGCAGTAGCATTAGGTTGCGAGTATTTCCTTTTGGTTAGTTCAGCATCCATACAACAAGCCCTGTGAGTTTCAACTTCACACACCATACTGTTCCTATTATAATTCTGTTACACCCTTTTCAAAACTTGTATATAGGACAGTGAGTGGTAATAATTTTCAGCCCCTCTCCTCAAAGTTCCCTGAAAGTTCCTTTTCCATATCCATGGACACAGTTTTAATAGTAGTCAGAGCAGTAGCATTGGTATTACTAATACTAATAGTAATAATGGTAGAGCTAGTAGCAGCAGTAGCATTAACGTATTGACCTACAGTTGAGCATCCCTTTTATCCAGTCTGGGAGGCTTCAACTTAATACAATCAGCCATTGCAAATTAAATTGACAATATGTTCTTTTGATGACCTAAATATTCATATACTTCTTGAAATTTTCATCATAATATTCTTAGCCATACAAGTAGTTGCAATAGAAGTAGTAGTTCAAGCAGTAGTAGCATTAGTAGTAAGTGTAGCAGTGATAACACTATTAGTGACATGATTGTACCCTTTCAGTATTTTCGGTAAATTCTAACTTAATACCCATATCAATTATTAAGATACGGTCTTTTAACAATGTGCCGGTACATAGTGTCTTTGGACTATTGAGGGGAAGTTCAAACTTCCCCTCAATAGTGGAAATTGAAAAGTGTGATAGAAGTACTAGTAGTAGCAGTAATGGCGGTAGTAGATGAAGTAGTAGTGGTTGCATGCAAATATAGCCTTTTTTTATCGTCTGTCTCAATTTTTCCTGAAAGTTACAAATTAATATACTCAGTCAATCCTGAGTTGCGCTCTTTTGATAATCCGTATTCACAAAACGTGTTTTGATATAGTTCAATAGTCCCCTCAATATGCACTGAAAGGCTCACCTGACTGTCCTTTGTCTTTTTGGAAAGTAAATTTCAATTTGCACACCATTCTGAATTTGGAGCGAACACAATAGTTCACTTAAAATTTCGATCAGATATGTTTTGTGGAATGCGTATTTTTTGAGTTGGGGGTGGTTGCTCTAATTTCATTTTTACTCTTTAAAAGGGCACTAGAATTTTCGAATTCTAATCAAATGAGCCCCATTCGAAGTTTACACGACTGTTCGTTCCATTAATGCCTTATATGCCCCAGGGCATAACTTACATCCCTAACTTCGATCAAATGCGTTCGGAAGAAAGAGGGGTTCGGGTGAGGAGATTTCCACCCTCCGTCCTTTTTACTCTTAAAGAAGAACTAGAACTTTCCATTTCAAGTCAAATAAGCCTCATCTAAAGTTTAAACGACCACCCCTTCTATAAGAACTTATATGGCCACGGGGTATAACTCACCGCCCCTGACCCCCGGCTCTGGGTGTGTCAACGCCAACATTTGTGTGATCTTTGGACTATATTTTGAACAAATGGCTTTATCAAAGTTTTGACTGGATACATTTGGAGAAAATAGGACTTAAGGGGGGCTAGTTGCCCTCCAATTGCTTTGACTCTTAAGAAGAGCTCTAGAACTTCAAATTTTCGATCTTAGGAGCTCCCTCTGAATCCTATATGACCTATGTGACCACCCTTTCCATAAGAACATGACAGCCTTCGGGGTATAGCTTACAAGTCTCGCTTACAACCCGAGTCGGGCGGGGGTTTTAATTCTTACTAGATCTTTTAACAATGTTCAACAAGATGGTTATCTCACAATTATGATTGGAGTCGTTTGAGGAAATGATGAGCGTGGGGGAAGGGTTGCTTTGCAGTCACTTTTGACAATTAAAAAGTGTAATACAACATTCAATTTCCAATCGAACAAGGCCCTTTCAAAGTTTCTACGTTAATTTTTTCTATAAAAAACACCCTGTTATTAAAAAATTGCATAAATAAATAATAAGCTCGTCAACATCGGTCTTTACTTTGGCTGCGGTATTGCGCTGTCTACGATAAAAAGCTTTTTAGGAGTGCTAAGAACTTTAGCATGAAGAGAAAATTATTTAGGAGGTGATTAACCCCTTCATATACGGAAGATAATCTCTGTTTTTAAGTTTTGATGTTGTTCCTTACTTTGAGTTGAAAATTTTATTTAATTTTCAACAAAAGCTGAAGAACGTTTCTTATTACTAACACCAGTGCCACACATTGCCAACTCCTTCCCAAATCCTGTTGAATCAGACGTTTAAATTTGTGTAATACCGTTACGTTTTGTATCAAGCTCAAATAATTCTAAAACCATTTCAACTTGGTGTAAATAACAAATAAGGACGATGCATAGCTCGGATGATGAAATCTTAAGATTTTAGGATTTTAAGATTTTTAAGATTTTAAGATTTTAAATCATTAAGCTTTTTAGGAGTGCTAAGAACTTTAGCATGAAGAGCAAATTATTTCGGAGGTGATTAACCCCTTCATATACGGAAGATAATCTCTGTTTTTAAATCTTAAGATTCTCAAAGTGACCCGAAAAAAAAGAAAGTTGAAATTAATGTACCTGTATTATTTTATTAATAGATATTACTTTATGATTACTGTTCGGAAAAGCCGTTCCTTTAATCCAGTGACACCAGTTGGTCGCCGTCACCAATAATAGGGAACTGAGGTCCATGCCCTACCCAAGGTTTTAATAACTTCCGCTCCCCTCCCATAAAGATCATAAACAAATAGATAGATAGATAGATAGATAGATAGGTGTATTTCAAAAACCCGTGGGCCATATACACACAAAAATATAAATAAATAACAAACAAGCAAGGAAATTAACAACAGTACGAACACGCACAAAAAAACAGAATTCAACGCAAAAAGTACCTAATCTAACTACAAAAGAAATTATTCATATAAAACTTTTTCTTCTTATTAAACATTTATCTATATATACTCCCACTCGAAATATTGTGGTTGGGTTACTATTTTGTAGAATACCCGGAAGCATCAAATTAATCCCATGCAAATAAATTTCCCGTAAATCCAAGAGCACCGGACATTTCCGGAGAATACGAACAAAATAAAAAAAAAACGGCAAGTCAATTACGTGCACTTCAGGCAAAGCCCAACCGGTCACTTAGAACATATTTAGCTTTTGTCCCCTTCCTTTCACTCAATACAAAACTACGGAACACTTATGAACTTTATATTTCGTCCTATTCCTGTTCAGTGATGTATTTGGAAATTGCAAAGCAGTGCCTTGAGGATTATGGACAAAAACGAGGATTTTTGATGCGCAGGTGTCGACCGTAGTTTCCAAGTTGAATAGCCCTGGAAAAGACTATTTAACTTGGGCCAGGCCAACAGCAACTCCAGCCCTATCATATATACTGACCTTCCCCAATGTATTTCTTGTAAATGTGTTGTCTGATGTAGACACATTTTATCTAGTCTGTATTTGTCTAAGTCATTTTTCTTTTTCAGATAGCAAAAGATGTACTGTCTTTAAAATCTGAAGATAAAAATCTGGGCAAACTTTTAAGCCATTTCTGGGAAGAGAAAATTGAGCATCTTTATCAGAGCAAGAAGCTTCGTACTAGAAGTCGAACTCACTTAGAGAAACTACACACCAATAATGAATATATTGCTGAGGTTATTATAAATATGGTATCCTACTATTAACAATGACACAAGTTGTGTTATGAAGTTCAAACAATTAGATCAAAGCTTATTTCTAGGAACTGTTAAAATCCATATCTATCTGGTGCTTAATATGTAAGTTTGGTCACTCCACCTAAATCTTCAAGCACCACTCCAGGAACTACATCAAAGCACCATGAAAAGTTTATTAGTACGACACTCTTATAAACGAAATCTAGACTCTACGATAGGCTTTATTAAGGCTACCATAACCATTACAAAGCATGAGCTATTAAATACAGTATTGAGTTAATAATCCCTTTGTGACATCAAGTTAAACTATAAATATGGGTAGGCCTGTTCATAAGCACTATTGTATTCAATTCAATTCATTTTATTACAGAGCGATGAAACGCATAACATTAATCCAAGTGGATTCACAAAGAAAGACATAAAAGCACTTGGTACTGGGCGACCACACATATAACAAACAAAACTCATAACAAACGAACAAAACAAACAAAAAAGGAAATAAATAATAATAAATAAACAAAAGAATATGACGAACCTCTAATCATAAAAAACCGAAAAGAAAAGGAAAAACGAAACAAAAACCATCTTAGAACCAAGAACCAAAAGATTTTTTTTTATTTTTCTCTTAAGTAAACCAATTCTCTGGAAGAGAATTTCAAACTTTAGGACCTAGATATCTCGATCGAAAAACCTGCTTTAGTTCCTCTTCTGTATTCAGTGACTAGATTATCAGCATTGCGGGTACTATAACTATAAAGTGATTTATTTGCTCTCTAAAAACCATAAAATACCTCAGGTCTGATACAGTTCCAACACCGATACGACAATATTCCTGCTTGGTAGTCACGAGGTTGCCCAATATTAAACACTTTAAGTTTATTATAACATGTCTCAGTGTCATTGTCTTTTTCCAAGTATCAACCAATAAGTCGGAAAGCTTTGCTTTTAAAATGGCTTTCGTTGTAACAACATCTCTAAGTCTTTTCCATCAATCTAGGTAGAAACCAAGGTATCGCGTATGGTGCTCTTGTTTCACTGGCTCTTTTTCAAACAAAATTTTTCCATTAATGTCTAGGGGCTCAAATCCTCTTGAGTATAAATAAAACTTGCTTTTGCAATATTAACAGAGAGTAAGCTTAAACTAGTAAAAATGTAAAAGTTATCTAAAACGGGATTAGCCTTCAAAATCGAACTATGTAAGCACTGTCTAGAAAATAGTAAAGCAGTGTTATCAGCAAACGAGGTGAGGCAAGACACTTGGTAGATAAAACTTCATCGTATCAACATATACCAAATACAGCAGAGGACAAAGCACCGAGCCTTGTGGGACCCCACAAGCCAAAGGAAATGGGGCAGAAGCAACATCATCAATACCTACCATTCAAATAATTTCCAAACTATTTAAAGCATGATCCTTTTATACCTATAAATTCCGATCTTTGCAATAGAATACTAAAATCAACCGTAGCAAAAGATTTTTTAAATCATAGGATACTGTTAGGGGAATTTCGCCCTTTTCTAGAAAATTATTTACGAAATCAACAAGGTGAATAGCAGCATGACTATTAGAGTTATAACTACAATATATTCTGGAAGGAATAGTTCAACAAATTGAAATCACAGAACAACTGATTACCTGTTAACTACCTGTTATACAATACAAGAGTGCAACTGACTGACGATCTGAGAATCATGAAATATTTCAACTTGTTTCACATATATCTGGAAGTACTTACTTTAGACAGACCTGTAAAAGATTAATTAAGAGGTAAAAAGGAACAATTTGGTATGGTCCAACGCTTTTTTCACGCTATGCATTAAAATCTTCCACACTAGCGTTGACGTTGCAGAAGATTAAGACGTTGATTAAGACGTTTGATTAAGACGAAGATTAAGACGTTGCGTTATGTAACTCAACCTTACATAGCAAATTATGTCCGTAGGCCTATCATAGGCAGTGCCAAGTAGAGTTAAGCTCTCCATAAAATTTTGCGTTATGGGGGTCTATATTACTTAATGGAACACAATAGCGAAAAATGGGCAATCAATCAATTTTGAAACAAAATTTTCTTAGAAATTATTTCTCACTTGACCTGAGCTTGAATCTCAATCTCCATTTCACGCTTTCGATTTTTCAATAGTTTTCTTTTGACGATTGTAATGATTTTAGACAATGATTTTGATGGCCATGTCAATTTTAAGATTACCCTAGTGTGAGAAGACTTATTTAAGGGCAATAAAATGTACTGAATTCTATATGACTAAACCCCTTAGCATAGAAATTTGCATATAAAATGTGAAAGCCGCTTCAGCTTGTTTTTGGCATTTTCATAGGTAGTACAATAGCGCTGCTTAAGCAAATAGCAATGCGGGTATAATGTACTTTTTTTTACTATGGCACTTCGTATAAAAGGAACTGCTGTAGGAAGTTCGGAAGGAAATTAAAAGTTCTAGTGCTCTTTTCAAAAGTCAAAAGCCATTGGAGGGAAACCAACCCCACCACCCAGGACGCCCATCATTTCCCGAAGCAACCCAATCAGAATTTCAAATAGCCATTTTGTTCAAAATAGTTGAAAGGTCCAGTAATTATGTCTTTGGGTATCTCAACCTTCCCCTAAAGCTCTCAGAGCAATGGTTATAAGTTATGCTAGTTGTCCTTGCTATTTTATAAGGTTCTTACGGAAGAAGTCGTCGTATGATTTTTAGAGGTGGGTCATTGGGTTGTTAATCGGAATTTCGAGTGCCCTTTTTATGAGTCCTAAGGGATCCGAGGGCAACTAGCCCCCTACCCACGCTTTTTTCCCAAGATGCATCCGATCGAGATTTTGAGATGTTCGAAAATAGTCAGAGTCAAAATAGCCGAAAGATCATATTAGAATGCCGCTAGGGTTGACACGAAACCTCATAGCCCAGGGGCAAGGGTTGTAAGTTACGCCCTGGTGGTGTATAAGTTTATTATGGAAGCCTTTGGGGATGTTATCCTTCCTGCAGCCCTCAGGGCAAGAACAGTAAGTTAGGTGATTCTTCCATTGTTTACATATAGTATACGTTATTAAGAAATGTGGGAAAGTATGACCTTTACTTTCCCAAAAGACTACGGGCATTCAGGTGAGCCTTTTTGAGAATATTGAGGGGGAGGGTTGAAATAAATAAAGAAAACATTATGTGCACAATGATTGTCAAAAGGGTGTAACTCAGGAATAACTAAGTATATTAATTTACAACTTTAATAAGGGAGATGATAATTAACCAAAAAGCAATATTTACACACTAATGCTGCAACTACCACTACAACAACTACCACTGCTACTACTACTACTACGACTGCCACTACCACTAAAACTACTGCGTTCCGTAGCGAGTTCTACCAAGGCTTAGGATATTAAAATGGACATCTGAGGAAATGTGGCGGGGAAAAATGAACTGAATCAAAACGTACTATGAGCACACAAATTTTCAAAAATTTTCGACTTATCGTATTATATTGGAATTTCTGGAGCATCGTGAAGGGGATGTTCAATTGGCCAAAAAGCAGTATATACATGCTACGGTGTGCGTGTAATTGAACCACCGTGCAACTGAACCCTTTATAGTCGAACACCTGTGCAACTGAACCCTCGTGCAGCTGAAACACGAGCCAACTAAACCCCATTTTGCTAAACCCTCATACAACTAAACCCCCGTGCAACTCACCCCATTTAACGGAACCCCCGTGTAACTGAACCCTGTACAGCTGAACCACTCTGCAACTAAACCACCGTGCAAGTGAAACCACCGTGCAACTGAACCACCATGCGACTGAACCACCTTGAAATGAACCACCTTGCAACTGAACCCTTCTGTAACTGAGCCATCGTGTAACTGAACCACTGAACACAGTTTTACAGTATTTTAAAAATACGAGGCAATATTATTAGGTAAAACACGAGTAAAAATTTTACCTGCTCAACATTGTTTGAATTGTTTGTTTCTTAAAATCATGATATAAACGCCTGTCAAGATCATATTTTTGCCAAAAAAGAAGATCCGATGTCACAAACCCTTAAAGCTGATGTATTTCTCTTTTTTTTTTCAGATGAGTCATACCTTTCTGGACGTTAAGTAATAATTATATGTGTCAAAACTATTTTACCTTAGTAAACGTAGATAACAAATTTTCATCAGATGTCTTTGAGGAGATTGCAGCTAAAAAGGATATGGGAGGGGGACGGTTTGCACTATAGCCTTTTTTCAACAATCTTTCTACATACCCAGAAAGTTTAAACTTCATTCCCTCAAGTTTATACCCTCAGCTATTCTCGGCACATTGCAGATACGTCGTCTTGTAAAACAGGATGTACAAAGTACCTCTTAATTTAGTTGAAGATGCTCCTAATCATTTTCCAAATGATGTAATGGCTGATGCCATCAGACATTGTAGATATTGCTGGTATTTCCGTTTCACAGTCAATAAAGGAAAAATTGTCTTTTGATTGGGTTTTTATATTTTATTTATTGCTTTTTTATTTATTGGATTAAACATTCCCTCTTTTTTTGATAAAGAAACACCTTGTATGTTAACAATAGGCAACTTGCATAGCTTACAGCCCTTGCACCAGGGGCTAGCGGTTGTCAACCCTGGAGGCATAGATATTAAATCTTTGATCTGGCTGAAATAAAATGGTCATCTTAACATTATGATCAGATGTATTTGTGGAAAAAAGAGGGTAGGAGTGGAAGCCCTTCTATCACTTTCAATCCTTAAAAAGTGATCTGGAACTTTTGATTTCCAATCGAGTGATCACCCCTCCCAAGTTCACACAAAAAACTTTTCCATAAAAACCTTATGTGTTAACACTGAGCAACTAGCTTAACTTACAGCCTTTTCTCCAGGACCTGCTGCTGGGGATTTCAACCCCAGAAGCATAACCCCTTAGCACTTCTCAGCAAAACTAAAAAATAACAGAACCCAAATAAAATGTTTCACTTTGGAAAACCATATTTCTCGCGGGGGGGGGGGGTATTTTCCAAGGAAGAGTTTTTAGATGGGAGAAAGGTCGAGGTAAAAGCCCTAGACAAGTAGACAGTGACAGGTCGAAGGGAACCCCCATTGACAGACATAAAAAGGAGAAATAAATCTAGCTTTAAGAGTTTGTGACGTCCGATTTTCTTTGTTCTTGTAACAACAAAACAGAGCTTTTTTGGCTTTTTTCTACTCATCTTAACAGTCATTTATACTATGACTTTCAAAAGCAAACAATTCTAACAAGGTTGAGCATGTAAAGATTTTAACTTGTGTTTTACCCGATATAAGCACGGTGGTTGAGTTGCACGAGAGTTCAGTTTAATGAGGGTTCAATTGTACGGTGGTTCAGTTGCGCGGTGGTTCATTGGCATGGTAGTTCAGTTGCATGGTGGTTCAGTTACACGAGGGCTCAGTTACACGGGGATTTAGTTAAATGGGGTTGAGTTGCCCGAGGGTTAATTTGCATGAGGGCTCAGTTAAATGGGATTCAGTTGCAGGAGGGCTCAGTTACACGAGGGTTCATTTATGCGGGTGTTCAGTTGCAAGGGGGTTCAATTGCATAGTAGTTCGGTTACACGGTGGTTCAGTTGCAAGGTGGTTCAGTTACAGTGATTTATTTAGTTTCTTGGGGTTCAGATACTACTGCTTTTAATACTGCTGCTAATGCTTTTACTACTACTACTAATACAACACTTACTGTTACTACTGCTTCTACTACTCCAACGAAACCAGTACTATTGAGGCTAAGCGTGAGAAACTGAATATTTTACAGAAAATTGAGGTGAAATTTGAACTAAATAAAATCAAATTTTGTCCATCCAGATTATCAAAAATGGTATACCTCAAGGAAGTATATAGATATTAAGTTGGAAGTTTCAAAGAATTCTTTAAGGGGAAGATCAGTTGATCAAAATTAAATATGTGCATGCAAATACTAATACTATTATCACTGCTACTTTTACTGCAGCTACTACTATCACGTCTACTAAACTACTCCAGCTATTACTTCAACTGAAACAACTTGTAAGGCTAAGAGTATTAATATGAAAAGAGCGTCAAAAGAGGGTCAAAGGGGCGCATCAACAATATTTTGGTACGGCATACCATATCAAGACAAAACTTCTGGACTATCATGAGGAGATTTTCAAATGACCAAAAGCCAGGATGTACATGCTACTACTGCTAATAATAGTGCTGCTACAACTGTTACTACTACTAATAATACTTCTCCTACTACTACAACTACTACTATGACACTAGTACAATTAAGGCTAAGTTTATGATGGTGAAAATTACTACTACTACTACTCCAACTGCTGCTTCTATTGCAATTACTTGTAAGGCTGAGAGTGTTAAAATGAAAATATTAGGAAACATATGAATATACAAGTTATTAAAAGGGAGCATCTACATTGTCATAGCAACGACTAATTGTATTAACATGAAATATTCAGGACTTTATGCGGGGATGTTCAACTGACCAAAAGGTAAAACTTTAATTGCCTTTACGTCAACTACTGCTGCTACTAGTATTAGTGCTATTACTGTTAATACTACTGATAGCACTAATAATACTACTGTGACTACTCTTACAGCTATACCTAATTTCATAAATGCGAAATTATCAGGGAATGTTGAGGGGGGAAAGTGAACTGAATCACAATACGGCTTCTGTATGCAGGTTGTCAAAAGGGCATATCAGCAATATCTTGGAACAGTTTGGTGTATGAATTTGAAACTGACATGGCTTGCTGTGGTGAATGTTGAACTAGCCATAATACAATATTTGCATCCTAATACTGCTGCTTCTACTCATACTAATACTACTGCTAGTGCTACCTCTATTACTACTGCTATTGCTACTATAGCTACTAAAGCTAAGGCTACTGCTATTAATTTTACAGCTACTACTACTACTGCTAGTACTATCACTATTCGTTCCACTGCTACTAGTGCCACTAAAGCTAAGGGAATTACTATTACTACTAACAACTCACCGCACCACCAAGCTTCCTGAGGCCCTCACAACTACGCTTGCTCTTCCTCCATCCCAACATGCTCAAAAACTTCCCTCTTTACATCATCCCGGGAAGTTCCTATTTCCTTTTAATCTTTTTTTATGACATCCTCCCGCCCAAACGTTGATGACTGCTTTCCTCTTAACCCTTGACGTTTGACCGAAAAAGACAATCTTCGGCAATCTGTCATCCTTCATCTGGAGAACATTCCAAAGCCATCTCAACCTTTCTCTCATTATCGCCTTAGAAAGCAGGATTGAACCGTACTTTTTGTACAGCCTACTGCTTGAAACACGGCAAGTCACCCGGAAGAAGAATCAACAGGCCACTTTTCTGGAGCACATCTAGCCAACCTTCATCCATTTTTCGGGGCACCCATTCTTCAGAATCATATTTGACCACTGTCATCCCTGTAGCCTCCAATTCTAATTTTATTTTGCAAACTTATCTTCCTATTCTTCCAAACTTTTTTCAACTGTGAAATAACATCCTAAGCCTTGGTTATTCTACTTTTAAAATCCTCACTGCTTCCAACGTCTTTACTAATAATACTACCAAGGTAAGTGAAGCTGTCCACCTGATCCATCTCTTCATTACCAACATCACCCTTTCATCGTCATATATTCACAACCTTAGCGACTTAATCTTCTTAACATTAGTTTTCAAGCCTATTCTAGCATCTTGGACTCGCAAAACCTCTAAAAGCTCATTTATTTTGCTGACACTTTTATCTAGGATGATCAAATCATCTGTGTAATTTAAGTCTAGGAAAGTTTTTCCTTCTCATTTGGTTCTGTGTTTTCCCATAGTTTTTCCAGTGCTACTTAGGAGAAAGTCCATCAAAATAATCCGTATAAAGGGGGATAGATCACAACCCTGCTTAAATCCACATTCAATATGAAACCAGCTGCTAACCTCATTTCCTACCTTAACCGCAGCAGCGTTATTCTTATACATAGAAGTGATCAGTTTAACGTATGGGTCTGGTATATATTTGCTAAAGCCCCTCGCTAAAGCTCTTCTATCAACAGAATCGAACGTTTGCTCATAATCTATAAGACTGAGGACCAAAGGTGTTTGATAGCTCAGGCACTTCTCAATTATTAACCTAAGAGTGAAAATTTAGTCGATCCATCCTCCACCATTTCTAAAACCACACTCTTCTTCTCTTATCACTTTGTCTACAGTATCTCTCAGTCTGAAAAGCATCATATTACTAATTAATTTACTACCTAAAGAGACCAGGATAAAGCCTCGATAATTACCACACTCATTCCTATCACCTTTCTTATGCAGTGGTTTAATTAGGTTTTCATAAAATCGCTAGGTACTTCCCTTTCCAGAAATCTTATTTATAATCTTAAGTAATTTATTTCTAACATCAGAGCCAGCATATTTAATAAATTCGTTTACCACAGTATCAACACCTGGAGCCTTATATTATGTTCTGGTCCTCAGAAGGCATAGGGGCGTCAGCCCTGCTCATGTTAATTTCTGCTCGTTTTGAGTTTTATTCGATTATTTTTGGAATTTCTACAGGTTTTTGGTTTCAATTATTTTTTTTTATGGTGATTTGCAGTAGTTTTATTCTTGGAAGACTTTATTTCTGCACATTTTTGGTTTAATGAAGCTCTAAAATTGTTTTTCTGACCAGGTTTTTCAATTTAATCACGGTCGAAACAGCCCATACAGCAAAAAATTGAATTTAGGACAAAGTTATATTTTGTGCAATTTCCGAAAACATTCTGCATTTCCTGAAGATCTATCAAAACATATTTTCTCATTCAATAGCAGCAGTAAACCGCGGGAATATTCCTAGTTTAAATTACAGTTAATTTTGTATTTACGTCATACGAATCAACTGCGAATCCGGAAAGATTTGTAAACTAATGACTTATTAGTTTTATACATCATTAGTAACACCTGGAAAGATTTTAGGGTATATAGATTGGAAATCTATTTGGAAGTCCTCAGTTGGGGTGGAAGAGGTCGTAAAAATGGTTTGAAGGAATTAAAACTTTATGGAAGGAGCCAAGGTTGAAGATTAAGAAGATTGGGGAGGAGTAGTGGAAATCGCACTTTTGCTCTGCTCTACAAATTTACTCTACTTCTTCAAGCATAGGTTACCAATAAAAATCTAAGAAATTACTAATGCCCTAGTTTTGTCACAACTTGAGGGTTTAATAACTGTTGTGACGTTTCGTTGAAATATCTTATCTACCATTTTCAACAGGCATATTTGCCAAGGCATATTCCATTTTTTAAAATAAACGAGAACAAAGGTGCATTTGTGTTGCGAGAACAACACTTTGGTTTGTCGTGTTTTTTTTTCCTAGCACCCCGATTTAAGCTTATTCCTGGAAAGTGGTAAGGGTCTAATCTCTGCGGTTTTTACGGAGAGTATCAACCTTAGGCCAGATTGATGAATATGACTTTGCATTTTGGAAAGCTTCATAGAACTCTTGCCTGGGGCCAACAATCTATTAATTCTACCCATTTCCCTTCGTGATTTTAGCTGGGTTTATCATTCGGTTTATCAGATGTGCCTTTTAAACTTTAAAAGTTCTATCATTGCTAAAGAAATTAGAGTTTATTCTTTGCTCCTTTCTAAGTGATGACGTTAAAAACTTGGGCTACGGCAAAAAAGTCAACTTTTGAATTAAGACATATAGTTGTTTTTTTTCGACGGCATTCGATAGCTCTGGATGAGCAGATCAAAGTATATGTCATCCATTTTTTGGTAGAAAAGTTCCTTCATGAGGTATATCAGTTTGAAAGTTTAAAGGGGTTGACAACTTCAGTAGTAAGGTGCACGCTGAAACCAAAAAGAGGCCGATACAGAAATGGTATCAGATGTGCCTCAAACTTTAAAAGTTCTCTCATTGCTAAGGAAATTAGAGTTTATCCTTTGCTCCTTTCTAAGTGATGGCGTTAGAAACTTGGCCTACGGCAAGAAAGTCAACTTTTGAACTAAGATAGATAGATTCTTTTCGACGGGAATCGATAGCTCTCGATGAGCTGATCAAAGTATATGTCATCCATTTTTTGGTAGAAAAATTCCTTCATGAGATATACCAGTTTGAAAGTTTAATTGTGAGACATAAAGGGGACTTTTAAGCAACAGCCGGCTGTTAGCTCATAATCATCTTCGACAGTGAGGGGTTCGCAGCTTTTGCTAGTCGGTGTACCTATTATTTGTTTCAGGTGTATTTGTAAGACATGTTGGGGACTTGTAAGCAATAATCGACTGTTAGGCGACAGTCATCTTCAGCGATGAGGGGTTTGCAAATTACTCTGTATATGTAAGCGGATTTTCCTCCTCAACACCCCGGTCTTTACGCTAAAGTTTGACTCTTTCTTTTAACTCTAATTTCTAAAACAGTAAAAAACTCTAGCGTAAAGAGTAGGGCGTTGAGGAGGGAAATTCCCTTACATATACGGAGTAATTTCTGTTCGTTTTAAGTTTTAATGTCGTTCCTTACTTTCAGTTAAAAAAAACTTGTTTTTTTTTTATTTACTTTCTGAACGTATTTGAATTAATGCATGTTTTGATTTTGGCTCTCCACGCATAAATAATTAAAACGAAATTTGCATATTATTTTTTTTTGGCTAAATGACTTTCTCATAGTCTTAATCGCAAGATTTTGAGAAAAAAAGGAGCGGGGGAGAAGGCCTAGTTGCCCTCTAGTTTTTTGATTGCTTAAAAAGGCAACTAGAATTATTAATTTTTAACGAACGTTTTCATTAGTAAAATATATACGTAATATACGAATTTAACTTACGCAACGAACTTATATATTCATATTTTTTTATTACGTATATGAGGGGGTTCACCCCCTCGTCAATGACTCGCTCTTTACACTAAAGCTTAAATTTTGTCCCAATTCCTTAAAAATGACCCCTGAATCACTAAAGCCATAGAATAAATAGACTAAAAATACTTTAGCGTAAAGAGCGAGGTATTACGAGGAGGTGAACCCCTCATATGCGTAATAATTTCTATTCGTTTAAAGTTTTAATGCTGCTCCTTACTTTCAGTAGAAAAAAAAACTTTTCATATTTATTTTTTCATTGTTTTTTTTAAATAATGCTAGAAAATCCTGCACTCCCTTCATTGAAATTATATTCCCCCATGGCGAATTCCTCCATAGAAAGATCATCCCACGTAATCTCCCTCAACCCCCCCCCCTAACCAAAAAAATCCCCTGAAAACGTCTGTATACTTCCCAATAACGATTACTGTATGTAAACATTGGTCAAAGTTTGTAACTTGTAGCCCCTCCCACGGGGACTGTGGAGGAGTAAGTCGTCCCAAAAGAAATAGTTATTGGGTTTTTCAACTATGGTGAATAAAATGGCTATCTTAGAATTTTGATCCGGTGACATTGGGGAAAAATGAGCGTGGGGGGGGGCTTAGCTGCCCTCCAATTGTTCGGTCACTTAAAAAGGGCAAATATAAAGCAATATAAGCTAAAACTATGTGGAGGTCCTTCTGCTGGAGAGGCTTTGCAAAATTGGATCATAAATTAAGTCTCCGCTCCAAGTAGATAAGGATTTGAAAATGTTGGACTGATTTCATTCCAAAATAATTTTTACGCTTCCGTTTGAGAAGAATTCGATTGAATTAAAACTGAATAACAATAAAAATTTATAATATTCTTTTTAAATAGATAAGAGTATTTTGCTAAAAAAAGAATGTTCTTTGATTTGGTCAGAACTATCGAGCAGTCGAAACAGCGAAGAATAAAACAAAATTGTCGCAAACGTCAAATTAAATATGGCAATAAATAAATGAAACGTCTCTTAGTATTGATTTTACTGCTATGGAATTATATCAGAATCATTGAAAAAGGGCAGCAAGAACCAAAACCTTAGATTAATGATCGTTATTAATAATCCTGATTATACTTTTCCCTCGTATGTTATAAGCTGAGATTTTTTTTTGAGGTTTTTCCGTTCTTGTGTAAGTACAGCAGCCAAAAAAGACCATCAGATCATCACATTTTAATGATTAAGTAAAAAAAAAAGTTTTTCCACTTGAAAGCAAGGAGTAACACTACGCTTAAAACGAATATAATTTATTCTGTATATGAGGGAGCTGCCACCCCTCATTAGCTCACTCTCTATGCTAAAGTTTTAATTTTTGCACCAATTCTTTAAGATGGAATCCCGAAACACAATGGCCGATTTATTACAACAGAAAGCTTTTTTAAAGTATTGAAGAACTTCAGCGTAAACTGCGAGGTATTCAGGAGGGGGCAGCCCAAAGAGAAATGGTTAGTTTTTTGTCTTACAACACGGGATAAACAAAAATGATCTAAATAAATGACAATTGTAAGAAAGAATTCGTATTTTTCCAAGGGTATATATATATATATATATATATATATATATATATATATATATATATATATATATATATATATATATATATATATATATATATATATATATATATATATATATATATATATATGTATATATAATTTTAATTTTTTTATTTATATTTTTTAATTTTAATATTTTTGGTACTTTAATATTATAAAATAAGCATCAATTTAACGGGTTAATGAAGCTCTAAACTAGCTACAAAACACATTCGTTTGAAAATTGCAATTATTTATTTCTACAATTTATTTAAGGTATTTTACAGATCACAATATCACAAGATGAAAATCGTCACATAGACATCAAACTGAAACTGGCAGTTGATTAAAGTAATTCACTGGTTTATATGTCAAAACTGCATAAGAAATAACGAAACACTCAAAATGTACCATTTATCTGACTAAAGATATTTCACTTAAACGGCTTTGGAAAAATAATTTAACATAAGCAAGGCAAAGGTTAAAAAATTTTTGGGCACCATTTGGAACGTTTTTTTTGCCACTTTAACGCCCCAATATCTCAAAGATATTTCTTAACATAACCCACACCTAACTAACAAAAGGGTGTAACACACCCCATATTTTGTGTTTATTCTGAAGTCGTGTTTCATAGCGCTTAATTAAAACTCAATTAACGTTAAGTTAGTTAATACAACTGACTTTAACAATTTCTTTTAATTCATATTTCTGCCCCCAAAGAAGAATCGTTAAACGTATCTTCAGATCCGATTTTTCCGAAGCACTCAACAGATTTAAATGTTTCTGAAATAAAGTGTTTTTTTCTTCAGATAATTAATCTCTTCTATTATTGACAAAAAAGTATTTACAAAGGAATAAATATTAAAAATGAAGAATAAAGTAAAAATAGATAATTTATTGTATTAAAAAGTAAATAATTCTGTGAACACAAAAAGCCTAAACAGAGCTATTTTTATAAAAGAACAATACCAATTTTTTTACCCAGGTGAAGATTTTTTTTATCGGGTCAATTAAAATCTGGCTCTGAAAGCGAAAATTGACTCAAAGCAGAAGATAGCTTAATTAAGTGCCAAACAAAATCGACTATGCACTATGAAACTCACCCTATGTCTTGGAATTCTTCTTCAAACATAAAGTTAAAATAAATAGTATATATCTTAAAGATCACAGGGCATAATTCCTGGCTTAATGTGATCTCATGGAAGTTATTACTCCATTGACATTCCTTGTAAAACAAAGATGGTGGCACCATCCGCTAGAGTTTTTAATTTTTAAAGCATATATATTATCTATCCATTCAGTCGAATAAACTCAGATTTAGGATCTGGAGACAGGGAACTCCATTTGGTTGACTTGCAGTTGTCAGTGACAGATGTAAAATTTTCGACCATTCCATCTTCAAGGACACAATGTGAATTAACTCTATAAAACCTGAAATTAAACATGACCAAATTAGAGGTATTCAAACAGGGTTGTCACCCTTTTGTTTTTGGATTTAGCGGTGTTGCTTCTCTCTAGTGCTTTTTCTTATGGTAGGATTCTCAGCGATTTTTGTTAAAAGTTTACGCGTGTTCAATCAAAAGTTGTTAGGGAATAGCTACAGTCAGGGAGGATACGGGGAAATGAAGGCTAAAACAAAGTAAGATCCACGAGGATTGACATAATCAGCAGTGGAGGGGGTGTCCAAAAATAAGATCCTCTAAAATATAACACATTTATGAATGTCCTGTATCAAATTAGTTTAAAGATATTTTCATCAATGACTTTTATTGATGTCATTTACTAATATCCTTCGAGAGCGGCTGAAAAGTTTTTGGATTTTTTGCTAATCGTGGGTATTGGTGAGTGACTCGCTTTTTGTTGTTAGATATTTGATTGTAATTCTTCTAATTTTTGATTTTATTGAATTTTATTTATCATCTAATTTTAGGTCTCCTTTGGATTATATTGGTGTTCTTTTTTCACGTCAACTCTCTGCGTTGTTTTGGTTTTCTTTGTCTTTTCACATTATTTTAGAATTTTCCTAAAATTTGTTTTTGTTCCCAATGAAGAAGAGAGGCGGTTGTAGTAATAAGACTACTTAGTAGTCTCGGTTTTGTAGTGATATATTGACTGAAAGATATGTTTTGTTGTAGCTATAGGCGTTTTAACCATAACTTTTGTAACTAAAGGTCTATATTTACATGGCTAATTAAGAAAGACTCGTAAAAACCAGTGTAAGTCACAAAACCAATACCAAATGACCATCAGTACGGGATAAATTAATCAATACTTAATCTATATATATAAAAATAAGTTGTCTGTGTGTGTGTGTGTGTGTGTGTGTGTGTGTGTGTGTGTGTGTGTGTGTGTGTGTGTGTGTGTGTGTGTGTGTGTGTGTGTGTGTGTGTGTGTGTGTGTGTGTGTGTGTGTGTGTGTGTGTGTGTGTGTGTGTGTGTCGAGTGACGTCATGTTTGTTGATTGACGAAATTACACACCGGGACATCGGGACACGAATGACGACCGGGACACCGGGACATCTTATATATATAAAAATAAGTTGTCTGTATGTGTGTGTCGAGTGACGTCATGTTTGTGTGTCGACTGACGTCATGTTTGTTGATTGACGAAATTACACACCGGGATATCGGGACACAAATGACGACCGGAACATAGGGAATATAAATGACGATCGGGACACTCAAAGAGAAAGCGACCGGGACACAAGGAATGTTCGATTACTAATCACAATCAACAAAGCACCGGGACACAAATGACGACCGGGACACAGGGAATATAAATGACGACCAGGACACTCAAAGAGAAATTACAGCCGGGACACCGTAACACGAATGACGACCGGGACAAAAATGACGACCGGGACACCAGGACACAGGGAATATAAATGACGACCGCGACACTCAAAGAGAAATTACAGACTGGGACACCGGGACACAAATGACGACCCGGACACAGGGAAACAACAACAACAACGGGGACGCCGGGGGGCACAGGGGGATTTATAAATGACGACAGGGACACAGGGAATATTCGATTAGCAATCACCATCAACAAAGCTCAAGGGCAATCATTAGAATAATGAGGTATAGATCTGAATACAGGTTGTTTTTCCCATGGACAATTATATGTTGCATGTTCAAGAGTCGGTAAACCTGACAATCTATTTATATGCACAGACAATGGGACAGCCAAGAATGTTGTACATTCGCAAGTTTTACGTAGTTAAAAATATATATATATCTATCTATATTCACAGGTGGGACACAGGGACACAAATACAATGGCGCGTAACTAATATGGCGCGTAACGACTTGCAAGCGCGGGGGTACTTTGGGGGGGGGGGGCCGAAGCGCCCTCACCAGCTAGGTGTTGGGGTGGCGCGAAGTGCCACCCCAACAGCTAGTAACTATATAAAATAATGAAATTACGTAAATTAAACTATAAATTAATCAATAAATATGTTGTCGAAACATACATCACTAGCTAAAATTCCCCAAAATAAAAACCCTATTTAAGTTTAAAATGCTTCTTGTCGAAAGCACAAGTGCTGATGCCAACTCACGAATCATGCTTGATGAAATCACAACGGAAAATAAAAAAGGGAATCTGCAAAATTAGATGGGAACATGCGACCGACGAATTATCCATGACAAAATGATTTGAGAACATGCAAGAAGAAACATTTGTTTTTTGTTTCTCTGTCCGCTGGGTTTTGTATGATGCATGGACATCTTTCAACATGGGCCAATGGCCCAAAAACTATTCGCCATTTCAAAAAGAAAAGTTGTTTCACATCACAAGAGATTTTTTTTCTTTAAGGAAAGAATTGGTGCTACCTTAGGTTAAAGGGCGATAGAAATCATCAAAATAAAAAGGAAAAACAACTTACTTTTTCAAAAGAAAGTACGCCATTTCTTCAGCAGAGTATATTTCAGGCCAATTTCGATTGGACAGAAATTCGTTGATTTCTACGCCAACCGATGCGGGGCCTCTCAAAAGGCTCTCTCTAAAGAAAAATAAAAACATGCTCATATATATTTTTTCCTTATATTTCTTTTTCTTTAACTATACATATTTAAAACTATTCACACAACATCCCCGGCAGGGAGACTGGCTCGGAAGCCGGGCTCAAAGAAACCAATCCGAGAAAAGTAGTAATAAAGTCAAGAAAAACCAACGGGAAAAGCAAGGAAGACAGCTAGTACAGTCCACCTCCAAAGAAAAATGTTTGCTAGGCTGCCCTGCGGATACATTTAAAAATTTGAAAATGTTGACATATAAAACAGGAGTACACTGTTCAATTTAGCAATTTCTAGCAATGGATTTGTAATTGAGAAAATAAGGTGATATTTTAGCAAAAGATTAACTTTTGCTTACAACCATAAAATCAGAAAAAAATTAACACAATTAACATTTAAAATAAACAAAATATGGTAATAAGAGTGAAACTGAAGCGATTTTTTTTCATGACTTCAGCAATTGTATTGCTGACATTTTACAAGCACTTTGTTGTCCGAAAAATTCGCACAAACACTAAATCATTGAATAAACTATTTTTAAAGATTTTATATTGCTTTGTGCATGAAAGGAAACTGATTTCGTACGTTATGAAATTGTATAAGCCTCGAAACTTCAAATCATGGTCTTAATTTCTGAATGTTTTTGAATTAATGCATGTTTTGGTTTTGACTCTCCGCACATAAATAATTAAAACTAAATTTGCATATTAATTTTTTTTGGCTATATGTCTGTCCCATAGTTTTAATCGGAATATTTTGAGAAAAAAAATAGCCGGGAAGGAGGCCTAGTTGCCCTCTGATTTTTTGATTACTCAAAAAGGCGACTAGAACTTCTAATTTTTTACGAACGTTTTCATTAGTAAAAAATATACATAACTTACGAATTGACTTACGTAGCGAAATTCTATATTCGTATGTTTTTACTACGCATAAGTTGGGGTTATCCCCCCATTGAGGGGGATAACCCCTTCGTCAATACTCTTTACACTAAAGCTTAAATTTTGTGCCGATTCCTTAAGAATGACCCCCTGAATCACAAAGGTCGTAGAATAAATAGTTGAAATTACTAAAAATACTTAAGCGTAAAGAGCGAGGTATTACGAGGAGTTGAGCCCCTCATATGCGTAATAATTTCTGTTCGTTTTAAGTTTTAATGCTACTCCTTACTTTCAGTTGAAAAAAACTATTCATATTTATTTTTCATTATTTTTTTTAATAAAGCTTGAAAATCTTGCACCCCTTTCATTGAAATTCTCTTCTCCCATGACAAATTCCTCCATGGAAAGATCCCTCCATGGAAACACGCATCCGTGATCTGTCTTCTGGCAAAAAATGCGAAATTTCACGTTTTTGTAGATAGGAGCTTGAAACTTCTACTATAGGGTTCTCTAATATGCTGAATCCGATGGTGTTATTTTCTTTAAGATTGTATGACTTTTAGGGGGTTTTCCCTCCTATTTTCTAAAATAAGGCAAATTTTCTCGGGCTCGTAACTTTTGATGGATAAGACTAACCTTGTTGAAACTCATATATTTAAAATTAGCATTAAAATGCGATTTTTTTGATGTAACCCTTGGTATCAAAATTCCATTTTTTAGAGTTTCGGTTACTATTGAGCCGGGTCGCTCCTTATTACAGTTCGTTACCACGAAATGTTTGATAGTACTATAAATTTATATATATATATATATATATATATATATATATATATATATATATATATATATATATATATATATATATATATATATATATATATATATATATATATATGTATATATGTGTATACTTACGGATTGTTCAATTTGGTATCTAGTGTTTCTGGAAAAACTGGGAAGTCTACGTATCCAACCAAGTTCCCAAATGTTTCAATGAGCAGACTCCAAACACCAGGCTGCAAATCTTTTTCCATGTGAAATATTAAAAATGTCATCTGAAAAAAGAAAGAATAAAAATGAAATAGACAGTCGAGTCATTCAGAAGATGAATCAGGATGGTAAACATTTATAACTATTTTTTAGTAGGCTAGAGTGCTGATGAATATGCTGATGCTTTTCTTTGTTTTTCTTTTTTTGGTCCATAGATTCCTATTGAAGTAATCAATGTAAAAAAAAGTGGGGTGGCAGTCATCTCCTTATAATCGTTAGCCTGGTCTATAAGTAAAACTATATAAAACGAAACTTCCTGGAAGTGTAACAGAGGTCTCCCCCGCCCCCTAAATCTGTCTTTGATCTTAAATTTTAAATCTGCCTTTGCAACTCAACTACTCAGTTACTACTAAAGACACTTGAGAACAGTTGAAAGCATGATGATAAGCCATGGATGCAGAGATTTTACAGAAATCCTGGAAAAACTACCTTCGGCAATTAAATTGTTTTCTGCATTCACCTGTTTTTGCAATTTTTACCAGTTTTACGGAACACCAATATTATTTTTTTCACAGAGCCGATGAGTTTATCTAGGAATTTCAGATAGATTCAAATATACAAGAAACTAAGCGGAAAAAGACCAAGCAGTTCTTGGTAACTTGCTGCTGGCAATGAATATGCTGGTAATATGCGAGTATTACCAAAAATCCAAAAAGATAATTTTGATAACAATACATAAATCAATGAGCCCACTTTTTATGCTAATTCCAAATATGTAAAATTCACTAACTTTAAAACAACAGTTCAAAAGTCAAGAGCATAAGAAAATAAGTCCGATTTTTCAGAAACGACACCCTCCCCAGAATTGTTGCAATCTTGAAGAAAACTGTACCACTAGATCTAAAAATCTAAGACCAAAGGTTCCAATCCTTAACCTACGAAAACACTGTTCCTCAAATCCCTTAAGAACTCCGACCAGGGAAATAGGTATATTATTAATCTATTTTTTTTCATGATTGATCTTATCGAGCTAATATTTGAGAAATATTGAGAGGCTTCATGAAAAAAAAAATGTTCTAGCTTCCCTTTTAACTAAAAAAAGACTATGCCGTGGAAAGGTGTCGATTTAAGTTGTTTTGTGCCACGTGAGGATAAATTAGGCAGACCGAAAATAATTATAGAAAATAAATAAATAATTAATAATAAATAAATAATTTAGACCGAAACTACGGAAGAAGCCTGTATAAAATGTTCCATTTTCTAAAGATTGGATTGGAGCATTCCGTTGTTATGCCTGTATGAAATCCATCAGTATAACGTTGAGGCCTCTTTTAAATGAGTTGATTTGTTTGAGACTTTATCATAATATTACAGATGAATTTCCTCCTTAAAAAACATTAAATGTTTAAGTGGAAGGTCAGGGGTTCGTTCGGTGGGGACGAGGGTTTAAGCCTCAAAAGTACATTTTTTACATGAAACTTTCCAAAAACTAATCCGGCTCATTCTGGAGGGCAGGGGGAGGAGGGGCTGCTTCTACCTCCCAACTACCCTTTAAATAAAGGGATATACTTCGATTAAGCACTGACAATAAGCTACGAGATGGGGGAAGCTTCTTTCTTATTCAAAATTGTAAAGGGGGTAATATATCCAAAAAATGAAATGCACAGGAAGGAGGGGGAGCTTCAATCTAGGGTCAAGATTTTTCCAAAAACATTAGCAGTTGTGAGAAAACAACGGTTGTAGGAAAAAAAAGAATTATTCAAAGACGCTGAATTGAATTATTCAAAGCGCTAAAAAACAAATTTATGTTTTATAGATTTCTTTCAATATTTCTATTTTGCTTACCACGAATGTTGCAGTGGTCTTGTCAAAAAACATTCATTTATAGCCATGGTTAGTCCACCATTGGTGCAAATTATTTAGAGAAGCACCTCTGATAAATAAAATCTGTGTTACTATTTTTTTCTGATGCGCAATTGCATGAAAAACGTAATAAACAAGAAAACCTAAAAATATAAAACTGAAGAGGAAAACAAAAACCTAGAAGCAACCTTCTCATTCAATGTAAGAACTAAAACAAAGCTACAACGCTTATTTTTATAATCCACACTTAATACATGTTTCTTAGTATGTCATATTAACAATTAAGACAGTGCAAAAAGCCACACATTTTAGACCATATTTTGTTGTTTCTAAAATGCCAATCAGTTTTACGAATTGGAACTACTAGTTACGCAATGAGTTTTTACCATGCTTACTCCATATCTGAGCATGTCTAATGACCAAAGCAAAAATTTTTGAACTCCAACAGTTTGTTACTTCTCCACGGCAAAACCGTTTTTTTTTCTAGCTACAAAACCTTATGGATCATATTCAAAAATTGGATACAAGTTTAAATCAGATTATTTTAAATGTACTTTTTTTCTCTCCGTTGTAGTTTTTGAATGATTCAAGTGTCACCCATCCTTTACAGGCCTTAGACCTTTTTTTTAGAATTAGTGTCACATATTTACTGCAAGTTTAATTCATTATAAATAAATCTTAATTGGTCTTAAAAACACTACTTCTCTTATTGGTACCTAAAAATTGCGTGATGACGAACCAACCTAACGTTACAAACGGGGATAGTAACCTAAACTCTAATAACGGCATTTTAGAAATAATTTTTTAAATCGAAATGACGTTAATTTAGTGTTGGTCTCAGACTTGTAAGACTTATCAAGTATAACATTAGTTATCATAAGTCATTAGCATGAGAAAAACTTGCATAAAAGGAAAAATAGCCCTTTGAAATTGTTCCGATCTTCGCTCCGAAAGAGAATGGTCGAGCCCTTAATCAATTCTATAAAAATAACAAGTTTTTTCAACTGAGAGTAAGGGGCAACATTAAAACTCAAAATGAACATATATGATTCCATACATGAAGGGATCGTCCCCTCCTCAATGCCATAGTCTTCAGTCTTCACGCTAAAGTTTATAAAACTTACAAAAAGGCCACTTCTTCTAATTAAACTACCATTTTAAGATTATTTGACTTTCATTCTACGGATGGGGTACATCAACAGGGAGTAGGGCTCGTAATGAATAAGGATGCTGCTAAGTCTTGTTGAGACTGGGAAGATATTGATAATACAATACCAATTCTCATTTTATGACCAAAAAGTTCAGGGTATCAGTTATAGTAGTATAATAATGTCCCTGTAGAACCGAATGACGGAGATACTAGTGAACCAGATGAATTTTACTTACAGTTACATGAGCAAATAGACAGGGTCCCAGGTAGAAATATGATGTGTTTATTAGGATATTTTAGCGCCCATGTCGGTAGAAATAGGGATAGATGGTATCCATGCCTGGGAAAATTGAGGAAAATTAATAAATTAAACATCCTAAAAAAAATTAACTCATCCTAAAAAAAAGGGTCTAAGGCCTGTAAAGGATGGGTGACATTTGAATCATTAAATAAAGTTTGACAATGTGGAAGATGGATGGAATAATTTTAGGCAAAAATTTGTGAAGTTGCTGATGATGTCTTAGGGAAGAAATTTAGGACCGCAGCTAGGAATATTAGTAAAAAGGCTTTATGTTTAATAGAGAGGAGAAGGGGCTTGTACAAGAATAATCTGAGTGATAGATCATATGAAAATAAAAAGAATGTAAAGAAAATGGAGAAAGCATTAAAATATGAGCTAAGGAGGTGTGAAATGGAGACCATGGATAAAATTACTGAAGATCTAGAAGATACAAATAGACGGCATAATAGTAAAAATAGTGCTAGCATGTTAATAAATTGAGAGGGAGTAGTAAATCTGGACTTGTTCCAATTAAAGAGAGGAACGGGGCCTCAATTAGTGATAAGGAAAGAGTTAAAGAGACATGGGCAGAACATTTTGAGAATGTGCTAAACCGAGACAGAGTTGCAGGAAAATATATAGAGGAAAACGAAAAATCTTGTAATACCTTTGGATGCGAGGGAAAATTTGTTTTGTGAGGAAGGATTAGCAACAGTACTAAAATAATTAAAAAACAATGAGGCTCCAGATACTGAGAGTGCGGTAAATAAGTTTCTTCAATATTGTGGTTTTCTAGGTTAAAATAAGCCACTGAAAATTATGAATATGATTTTTGAACAAGGTTAAGTACCTAAAAACTTTAGGAAAACCTTAGTTAAACCACTGTATTAAAAATGTGATAAGAGTGAGTGGGGTAGTTATCGAGGCATTAGTCTGTTCTCTCTAGGTAGCACATTACTTAGTAATATGATACTTTTTAGACTGAAAGGTGCAGTAGACAAGGTTTTAAGTGAAGAACAGTGCGGTTTTGGAAAAGGTAGAGGACGTGTCGACCAAATTTTCACTCTTAGGTTAAAGATTTTGAGAAAGCGTTCATTCTGTTGATAGAAGAGCTTTAGCGAAGGTCTTATCCTTGTATTGTGTACCAGACAAAAATATTAAAGTGCTTAGAGCTATTTATGAGAATAACACTGCTGTGGTTAAGGTAGGAAATGAGGTTAGCTGCTTACTAAACCAGGAATTAAGCAGGGTAGAGTTCTATCCCCCTTTATATGGATCATTTTGATAGATTTTATCTTAAGGAGCAGAAGAAAGGCAATGGGACACCCCGGAATCAAATGGGGAGAGAAAACTCTCTTGGAGTTAGAATACGCTGACGATTTAAGTATCATGTATGAAAGTGTGAGCAAACTCGGGAATGAGCAAAAGCGAGTTAAGGGTGTTAGAATAGGTTTAGAATTAATGTTAAGAAGTCTAAGTCACTATTTCTAATCAACTAAGTCACCATAACTTATTTCTAAGTCACCTAGGAATAGGTGAAGATAAAACGTGATGTTGGGTAAATAAAAGACTGATCAGCTGGAAAGCTTCACTTACCTTGGTAGTATTGTTAGTAAAGACGGTGGGAGCAGTGAAGATGTTAAAAGTAGAACAGCCAAAGCCCAGGATATTTTTTTGCAGTTAAAAAAAAGTCTGGAAGAATAGGAAGATAAATCTGCAAACCAAGAATAGAATATTAGAAGCTACAGTGATGAAAGTGGTCAAACATGGCACTAAAGCATTGGCCCTCCGAGAACCGAATAAAGATTTGCAAAATGTTTTTCAGAGAAATTGCCTACGGTTTGTTCTGGGTACCCGGCTGACTGACTGTATTTCCAACAGTAAGGAGACGAAAAGTGTGGTTCAATCGCGCTTTCTAGGGCTATTATGAGAGAAAGGTTGAGATGGCTAGTGCTGGTTCTGCAGGTGAAGGATGACAGATTGCCGAAAATTGTCCTTTTCGGCCAACCGTCTAAGGCTAAAGGGAAAGCAGGTAGTCTGTGGCTGGGGTGGGAGGATGTCATAAAGAAAGATTTAAAGGAAATGGAACTTCCTGGGAGGGTTTAAAGAGAGAGGCTTTGCAAGAATCTCTCTCAATTTTTTTCTTTGCAGTTTTTTTTTAAACGGTTTTAAAAAAAAATTCCCAAAGCAACCCAGAGTACGGGGTTGTTTCGGACATGCCACGGGCTGCTTTGGACACCTTGTAATATAGTTATAGAACTTTCAATTATTACTAAGCATCTTAATACAAAACTTCTTTAGCGAAAGTTCAACTTGGAAAAATCAAAGTTTAAGCCGAGAGCTTTCGCAGCTCTCTTTGTACCACCTATCGAAACTGAGCAAGTAAGCTTCAGGACAATATAATTTTTCGAAACTGAAATCTGGTCAAAAGGATAAGGAAAAGCGAAGTCTGTCCCCTTTTTTGGAAACACCAATTTCTGCAACACGTGCAACATAAAAAACGTTTCCTTTTCTGATGAAAAACATCGCGAGCAGAAAGTCATCAGCAGCTAGAATATTTCCATTAAACAGATTGTCTGGTTTTGTTTTTCCGTGATGTAGAAATTCATCAGAACTATCATCCACGAAAAGACATTCTTGTAACTAAACATCTTCGCCCAGGGTCAGCCACGCATGCTTTCTTTGGAAGGGTGGTGACAACTTTCTTCTAAGATTTTTTCTATTTGCTACCATTCTCTCTAGTTCACCTTTTCCGGTGTTTTTGTAAGTATTCTAGTTCTTCCTCTTTATTTTACTCCTCTACCCTAGGTAATTGTAGGTGGCACACGTGGAAATGGTCTTAGTTGCTCATTAGTTACGGAAAAGACTACAAAAGGCTCTTGATTTTTTTCATCACCATGGTCCAGCTCGTGTTGATCTGGCTCAGCAAGTCGAGAATGGTGGTCCAGCAATTGATCATCTATAACTGAAGCAGCAGAAAAAGTCAGCGCGAAAGAAAGTGTCGCGGTCATATGGCCACAGTCAGGGCTTTCTAAAGCCACATTCAGTCCTGCAGGACTGAAGGATTCTGTGCTGTCTACCTTATTTATACCTTAAAATACGGCCACGAGGGTTGCTTGAACCAATCTGAATTCCGTCGAATATCAGAAGAGTTGCTTTTTCTGTTGTAGGAACATGACGTGGATTGAAAAACTAAATAGTTAATCCAATGAAATATTTTTTTTAACTATGTTTCTGGAGAGAGGATCCTCTCGATATGACATTAAAAAGAAAATAAATTAAATAGAAAAAACTTTACTTTTCAAATGAATGTAAAGAGTGACATAAAACTGAAAATGAAGAAAAATTATTCTACATAAGAGGGGGATAACCCCCCTTAAACAACCCGCTCTAGCACTTACTTTTTAGCTAGAGTAAGGTGATAAAAAAAGAGTCCTTTTTATTGTCCCACTGCTTTGAGGATGAAGAGGCTTATTTGTCTGAATTCGAGTTAAACAATAAAATTTTCACACCAATCGGCTGTCTATATTGCACCCTAAATTGCTTTCAATAAAAGAGCTAGGCCTTACTGTAAAGAATGGAGGACTGATGGGGTGGAAGCACTTTTAATTTGTAGGACAATTTAAGCTATTTTAAAGTTCAGCTTACATATATCACTTTCAAACAGTTCGTGGTAACGAACTGTAGTAAGGAGCGCCCCGGCTCAATAGTAAACGAAACTCTAAAAAACGGAACTTTGATGCTAAAATATACATCAAAAGAATCAGATTTTCATGCTGATTTTAAATATATAAGTTTCATCCAATTTAGTCTATGTCATCAAAAGTTACGAGCCTGAAAGTATTTGCCTTATTTTAGAAAATAGGGGAAAACACCCCCTAAAAGTCACAAAATCTTAACGAAAATCACACCATCGCATTCGGCATATCAGAGAACCCTATAGCGAAATTTTCAAGCTTCTATCTACAAAAATGTGGAATTTCGTATTTTTTGCCAGAAGACAAATCACGGGTGCGTGTTTATTTGTTTGTTTGTTTTTTTTTTCTTTTCCCCGGGGGTCATCGTATCGACCAAGTGGTCCTAGAATGCCGTAAGAGGGCTCATTCTAACGGAAATGAAAAGTTCTAGTGGTCTTTTTAAGTGACCGAAAAAATTGGAGGGCACCTAGGCTCCTCCCATGCTCATTTTTTCTCCAAAGTCGACAGATCAAAATTTTGAGATAGCCATTTTGTTCCGCATAGTCAAAAAGCATAATAACTATGTCTTTGGGAATGACTTACTCCCCCATAGTCCCTGGGGGAGGGGCTGCAAGTTACAAACTTTGACCAGTGTTTACATATAATAATGGTTATTGGGAAGTGTACAGTCGTTTTCAGGGGATTGTTTTTGGTTTTGGGGCTGGGGTTGAGGGGAGGGGGCTATGTGGGAGGATCTTTCCTTGGAGAAATATGTCATGGGGGAACAGAAATTCAATGAAAAGGGCGCAGGATTTTCTAAAATTACTATAAAAAAAACAATGAAAAAATAAACATGGAAATTTTTTGCAATTGAAAGTAAAGAGTAGCATTGAAACTTAAAACGGACAGAGATTATTACGCATATGAGAGGCTCTAAAAATATTTTAGCATAAAGAGCGAGGTATTTAGGAGGAGATAAATACCTCGCTCTTTATGCTATAGTATTTTTAGTAATTTCAACTATTTATTCTACGGCCTTTCTGATTCAGGGGTCATTCTTAATGAATTAGGAAAAAACTTACGATTTAGTGTAAAGAACGAGGTATTAACGAGGGTACAAACCCCCTCATATACATAATAAAAATTAATGAATATAAAAGTTTGTTACGTAAGTTAATTCTTAAGTTACGTATATTTCTTACTAATGAAAAAATTCGTTAAAAATTAAAATTTATAGTTTCCTATTTATGTAACCGAAAAATTGCATGGAAACTAGGCCTCCTTCCCCATCCTTTATTTCTCAAAATCGTCTGATGGAAACTAAGAGAAAGCCATTTAGCCAAAAAAGGAATTAATATGCAAATTTCATTTTAATAATGTATGTGTGGAAAGCCAAAATCAAACATGCATTAATTCAAAAACGTCCAGAAATTATATAAAAAAAACTAGTTTTTTAAACTTAAAGTAAGGAGCGACATTAAAACTTAAAACGAACAGAAATTACTGCGTATATGAAATGGGTTGTCCCCTCTGCAATCCCTCGCTCTTTACGCTAAAGTTTGACTCTGCCACAATTCTGCTTTTTAAAACAATTAAAAGCTTTAGCGTAAAGAGCGAGGGATTGCGGAGGGGACAACCCATTTCATATACGGAGTAATTTCTGTTCGTTTTAAGTTTTAATGTCGCTCCTTACTTTAAGTTTAAAAAACTAGTTTTTTTATATAATTACTGGAAGAAACTATTTTTTTTTATTTAATACATTTAGACCTAGTCCAGCTTGTTAAGATTCTAGAGAATATTCTTCAGGTTTATATACAAATATTTTTTGTTTTTGTTTTTTTAATCATTTGCTTTCGAAATTCCGCAAAAAAAAAGAAAAAAAACAACATCCGTCGCTTTTAAAGTACTGAAAAAACCACAGGTAATAGCACAATTATAGAGGAAGCTACGGAAAAAGAAGTTAAGCCTCGGACAAGCTATGAAAAATATTTGTTAAATCAAAATGTTCCGAAAACTTTGGCTATCAGCAATTTGAAATCTTCTTGAATATTTCTATAAGAAGTAGCTTAAATCACCTACAAGTTTGAAAGGATGATTTGACTTTTTTTTTTACTATTTTCGGACTGGACCAGCCGTTTCCGATCGATTCGACCATGTTTTTCTTTGTGGACGACCAGAACAGACGTGCAAGGCAGCCCAACTTCTACTTTTTGCATTTTCTTTCCTTTTTTCAATTTGACTTGATTTTCCATCTTGGTTTCTGCTTGAATTAGGTTTCATTTATTCATCTATAGTAACATCTGGCACTTTTAAATTTGACATAGTTCTGTGTTATATCTAATTTATTCATTCATTACAATTTCAGTTCATTTTTTAAGTTTGACTTATTATAAATTTCTACTATTCTTTTACTTTTGATACCATTCTTCACTATTCTTTAATTTTTGGAAAACCGTTTAAAACTAACAAAAGCTAAAATTCACCTCACCTCTTGTCTCGCCTTGATTTCAACAACTGATATGTTGTAAATATTATTGGATGGGCCGATCCAATAAAATGTCACGTTTTCTGTATTGTCTGAGATCTCCCACATATGTTCAACCGTGATTATTTTTGATTTTGAACTGATATATAGTAAAGGATTTTTAAACATCCTTTGTTTCTTGTTGTAGTCTGGACCGATCCTTGCAAACTGGAATTAAATACAATAGTATAAATAAAATATTTTCAAAAGGTGCATATTCATGCTAAGAATACCAATGAAATATAGAATAAATCAGATTGTAATTAGCTATTAATTAGTACTTGAGAATTTATGAGGTATCCTACGGAGTGCGAAATGCGACCATGCATTTAGGCTTTTTTTCATCTTATAGTCAAGAAAATTCCAGAAAAGGGCTTATTTTCATCTGATGATCCAGATACTTCCAGACAAAATTTGACAATCCGAAAAAAAAGAAAAATCAGAATACGGCCTATTTACATCAGACAATATAGACAACTTCAGAAAAAAGCTTGTTTTCATTTTAAAATCCTGAAAATTTCAGTATAGGGCTTGTTTTCATTCGATGATCCGGACAATTCCAGAATCAGACTTGTTTTCACCTGACAAATCGAAAAATTTCATAATAAGCCTTGTTTTTATCTGACAGTACAAACAATTCTAGAAAAGGTTAGTTTTCGTCTGATGATCCATACAATTCAGGAAAAAGGGTTGTTTTCATCTGAAAATCCAGAAAATGTCAGCAAAGGACTTGTTTGCATCTGACAATCCACACAATTCCTGAAAAAGGCTTGTTTTCATTTGACAATCAAGATGATTCCTTAAAAAGGCTTGTTTTTCGTTTGACTATCCGGACAGTTCAAGAAAAAAAAAAAATGCGTCTCCACCTGACAATCAGTCTTCCAGGGAAAAAAAAAGAAAAAGCCAATTTTTTAAAAAAGATTTTGAGATAGATTAAGAGAACAATGCAATGACAAGTACATGGAAGAACCTTTTTTCTATATTTTTGCAACAAAAAAAATTGATGGGAACTATAACGTATTCACGATTAGGAATTGACGTAAAACAATAGACACTTTGTGTTGGGAGGTGATGAAACGGTGTATCTGCATTATCCTGTGAACGGCTTTGCGGATCAATTTTAAACTTTTAGGGAGTATTGGGGCAGGGAGGAGGGAGGTAAGTGTACCTCGAGGCTTGAATTGGGGAAGAGAGCAGAGTTAAGGGATCTAAGTATTTGGGTCTCTAATATGTTTGAATTTTTGACACTAATAGTTCCTGTTGAATCTATTCCCAGTAGTGTAGTGATGTTGACTGAAAGTGACCGCATATATCCAGGTTATCAAAATAGGATATCTGCATTATCTCAAGAACTACTTGGGGGGTCGAAGTTTAAATTTTTGAAGTCACTGGAAGGCCAAGTGGATCTCAAAGTTCAGGGACTTTGGAGGAGGGCAGAACGTAAATCAAAGGAAACAAAGTGTCCAGGTTATCAAAATAGAGAACAATGCCATATATCAGGAATAACCGTGAAGATTGATCTGAAACTTTTAACAGAATATAATTTCTTTCTAAGAATCATAAAAAGAATTAAAAAGTGAATTTAAATCAGATTCATTTTCAAAAATACACCACGAATTATCTGCCAACCACAGTCTAAGAAGAGCCAATTCCTGTTTATTAAATTTTGAAGATGAAAAGCCAGCTCCTTGGTGCCTCCTAGGTAAAGAGTCAGAAAAATCATACACGGAAAAAACAGGTAAACGGTCTCAGATATCACCTACCAATACAGAATTTTGCATGTTAGTCAAAGATGAAAAAACATTATCAAGCAAAGAAGCAGTAGTATCTGTTATGCGAGTTGGAATACGTAATGCACCACAAGCAAGCGTATCTGAGAGAAAATCAAAAGAAGAGATGACTTCCGGTCGAACAAATTAACATTGAAGTCACCCACAATGACAAGTTCACATGAATGTTGATGGATTGCTTCCCAAGCCTCATCAAGAATCTAAAGGAAAGAGGGAACAGACCCACTAGGAGACCGGTATATATCACCAACAATCAGAGGTTTAGTTTGGGTTTTAATCTCAAGAAACATGGATTAAAAAACCCCTTCTTCATTTCTGGACAGGTCATGTCTTTCAGGGTACTGAAGATATTCCGAAACATAAACAGCAAGGCCACCTTTAGTCATCCTACTACAGTTCAAATACTCCATCTTATATCCAGGGAGATGCAATAGAGATTCAGTTTTCGAACCGAGGGAGTCTCACAAAGACCAACAAAATCGGGGTGGACACTACATACCATTTGTTTTAACTAATCAATTGAAGAGGAAAGACCTTGAACATTTAGCTGAAGCACAGAAAAACTACCACTTCGTTTAAAAACTTTTTCCAAATTCGAAATATACTTACTGACAACTGAAAAATGGGGATTTGATGTAAATTGATTATACTGACCTATTGAATTATTTATTAAACTAAAAACATCAAGTGGATTATTTTGGAGCTGAAGTAGTCGCTCACCCCAGGAGAGGATGTCACCGGAGCTAGATTCGGGCAAAATCAAAGTACAATCAAATTAGGATTCATCACGTACCACCCAGCCCCCAGCTTGATTGGATTACACATAAATCTCATCAATGAAGAAATATCACTCAACATATATAAAAAAAACAAGAGCTAAGAACTCATATGGTACTTGTCACGAGGTTGGAAGAGCCAGGAGCTCATATGGTATGAGCTCTAGCAAAATTCTAAGAATTAATAGATTGCTTTAAAAGGAAAATCAGAGGCTTAATGCCGGTCAGGATTTAAAATAAGTGCTATGAGTCAAGAGGCCCTTCTAAATGTCAAAATTCATTAAAATCTGATTACCCGCTCATTAAAAGTTAAAAATACCTCGATTTTTCTAATTTTTCCTCTCCCTTCAGCCCCCAGATTGCTGAATCGGGAAAACGACAATTATTAATTTAATATGGTCGGGTTCCTGATACGCCTGCCAAATTTCATCGTCCTATCTTACTTGGAAGTGCCAAAAGTAGCAAAACCAGGATAGACAGACAGACCGACAGACCGACATAATTTGCGATCGATATGTGTCACTTGGTAGATACCAAGTGCCATAAAAACTAATTTCATCATCCCATCGAGAAAAATAAAGAAAAAAATTATGAAATTAGAACTGAAATACTGAAAAAAATAATAATAAAAGAACACAAAAAAAAACAAAAAATAAAAATTAAACACAAAATCACAAATAGAACAAAAAATAAACAGTCTACAAGTGAACGTATGTGTTTTGGGTGGTTACCAGCTTGCTCATGCTTGAAAACACCGCAACGATCAGTCCACACGTTCTTTACACCATATCGATTTCTTGCACCTTCAAGAATCGACTTTTTGCTTTCGAAAGAATATACCTGAATTAGTGAGCTTTGATTTCGCTTTGAAAACAGTATGCGTCATATCTTTAGTCACAAATTTAACGAGAACTGGCGCAATGGGTGATGGTGTCTAGTTATTTGACGTTGCGTTCGGTAGTCTGAATGTCTGAATGTCTAGTTATTTGACGTTCATAGAGAACGTCTGTTCTCTATGAACATTAACACTCATTGTCCAGCACGGCAGTGCCCAAGTTAGTTCCGGGGGCCTGTTTACCTCCCAAAAAAACACAAAAAAATCAAGTAGACACTCCAGTTCATAATCATCCAACTTCTCCTGCATAGTAGCTATCCGAACCTCTAACTCAATCTGGTGTTTCAGAGAGGAAAACAATTTTTTCAATTTTCTAAAATTTTTCGTTGTATTCCAGCGTGAACGAATCATATATTTCAGGAACAATCAACTCAGAGTTCGTAGTAGCTAATTGCGCTGAGCCTCCTGCACATCTGACGGAATCCACTTTTTCTTGAACTTTTTACTATATATCTTTAACTAGGCCATCTTTAAGCTTTGATAGTTTGATCTTGTGCTAAAATTAGCGGATTTCGGACTGAAGACTTTTCTATCAAAGCTATAGCTGTTGGATCAGCGTCAAGGCCTTTTGCAGTTTTCTTTTTCAAAAACTGACGGTAAATATAAGGAGAAGATTCCTACTCGCGGAAAGCATGATTAACGCCCTTCGCTGTTTTTTTTAAAGCTTCCGAATAATTGTCATTATACGAAAGAAGATTCGCTTTTAACACATTTTGAAAGTCATGGGGATACATGGCAAAATACAATGAATTTCGGCATAGATTCTTCTTAGCTAGTAATGCTAACAATCCGAATTGGTCAAAGGGGATATCTCTTGAACTGTGCTAACGCCAAATCCCCCTTTTGAAACTGTACCAGGATGAAAATAAGGATCCAACAAAACGAAAATTTAATTATCTTTAGTGGACAGGGCCACGTTATGCGGAGGCAGACACCCTTATGGATGGGAACCTCGTGATACATGGGAGCCTGTCAATTTTTCCCACCGTGTTCTGACATCCCAAACTACTGCTATTCAAATTACCCAGCTCAAATTTATATTCAAAAATCACAGTTGCTCTTACGACGTCAGCAGCTAACAAACAGTACACAGCAGAGATGTTCATTCAACGGGAAATAAAATGCTACTGAAAAAGGCTAAGGGTATTAAGGTAAGATTTTTAGGGTGTGTTGATATAAATCAAAACATGTTACGTGCATTGAAGTTGTCAAAATGCCTTATCTCAGGAGCTTGTTAGGGTTCGAACTAAGTTCGAACTTCACGGCATAATGGGATGACCTGTTGAAAAAAGGCAGCAAGTGCGCGCTGCTACTATTACTGCTACGACTGCTACTACTACTACTACTGGTACTACTGCTATAACAAGATCATTCTTGATCTTGGTTATTCTTGATCTTGATCTTTTTTGATACTGTGAAAAATAATATATTGCTCAAAATAAAGAATATTTTCAGTAAAATGTAAATTAAGTTTTAGTCAAACAGTTCGTGGCAACGAACTGTAGTAAGGAGCGACCCTGCTCAATAGTAACCGAAACTCTAAAAAATTGAAATTTGATACCATTAGTTACATCAAAAGAATTGCACTTTAATGCTGATTTTAAATATATAAGTTTCATCAAGATTAGTCTTACCCATCAAAAGTTACGAGCCTGAGAAAATTTTCGTCATTTTAGAAAATAGGGTGAAACACACCCTACAAGTGATACAATCTTAACGAAAATCACACCATTAGATTCAACGTATTGGAGAACCCTATTGTAGAAGTTTCAAGCTCCTATCTACAAAAACGTGGAATTTCGCATTTTTTGCCAGAAGACAGATCAAGGATGCGTGTTTATTTGTTTTTTTGTTGTTTTTTTCCCAGGGGTGATCGTATCGACTAATTGGGCCTAAATGTCGCAAAAGGGCTCATTCTAACGGAAATTAAAAGTCCTAGTGCGCTTTTTATGTGACCGAAAAAACTGGAGGGCATCTAGGCCCAATCCCACGCTAATTTTTTTCCCAAAGTCACCGGATCACAATTCTAAGATAGCCATTTTATTCACCATAGTCGAAAAACCTAATAACTATGTCTTTGGGGACGACTTACTCCCCCACAGTCCCCGTGGGAGGGGATGCAAGTTAAAAACTTTGACCTATGTTTACACATAGTAATGGTTATTGGTAAGTGTACAGACGTTTTCATGGGGATTTTTTTTGGAGGGGGAGAGGTTGGAGTGGGGGGGGGGTTACGTGGGAGGATCTTTCCATGGAGGAATTGGTCATGGGGGAAAAGAATTTCAATGAAGGGGGCGCAGGATTTTCTAGCATTATTAAAAAAAACAACGAAAAAATAAATATGAAAAGTTTTTTCAACTGAAAGTAAGGAGCAGCATTAAAACTTAAAACGAACGAACATAGATTATTACGCATATGAGGGGTTTATCTCCTCGTAATACCTCGCTCTTTACGGTAAAGTATTTTTAGTAATTTCAACCATTTATTCTACGGCCTTTGTGATTCAAGGGTCATTCTTAAGAGATTGGGATAAAATTTAAGCTTTAGTGTAAAGAGCGAGGTATTGACGAGAGGTCGAACCCCTCATATACGCAATAAAAACATATGAATATAGAATTTAGTTACGTATGTTAATTCGTAAGTTACGTATATTTCTTACTAATGAAAACATGGATAAAAAATTAAAAGCTATAGTTGCCTTTTTAAGTGACCAAAAAATTGGAGTGCAACTACGCCTCCTCCCTCACTCTTTTTTCTCAAAATCTTCCGATTAAAACTATGAGAAAGCCAGAAAGATCAAAACATGCATTAAATCAAAAACGTCCAGAAAATGAAAAAAAAAACAAGTTTTTTTAACTGAAAGTAAGGAGCGATATTAAATCTTAAAACGAATAAAAATTACTTCGTATATGAAAGGGGCTTTTCCTCCTCAACGCCCCGCTCTTTACACTAAAGTTTTTTACTGTTTTAAAAAGTAGAGTTAAGAGAAAGAGTCAAACTTTAGCGTAAAGAGCGGGGGGAGTTGGCGGGGGAAACCGACATCTTGGAAAACGCTTACAGTGGAGAGATAGGGATGAAACTTGGTGGGTAGAATAAGCAAATGTCGTAGATACGTAATTGGCGTAATCGGACTGGATCCGCTCTCTTTGGGGGAATAAGGGGGGACCCAGTGCTTTGGCGAGTTTGCTACTTCTGGACGTGCTAGGACGATGAAAATTGGTACACGTGTCAGGGACCTGCAAAAATTGACTGAATAAAGTCGTTTTCCCCGATATTTGGGGGGCTGAAGGGAGAGGAAAAATTAGAAAAAATGAGGTATTTTTAACTTACGAGTGGGTGATCAGATCTTAATGAATATTGATGTTTAGAAGGACCTCGTGTCTCAGAGCTCTTATTTCAAATCCCAACCGGCATTAAGCCTCTGACCTTCCTTTTAAGTCAAACTATTGATTTTAAGACTTTTGTTAGAGCTCATGACATATGAGCTCTTAGCTCTCGGCTCTTCCGGCCTCGTCATAAGTGCCATATAAGCTCCTAGCTCTTGTTCTGTTTTATTTCCCCAGTACTGATAGGGCACTAGACTATAATAGAGAGCTGTTTAATGTTATCGGGGATCTATTATTCATGTTTAAACGCTTTTTATATGTTTTTCATTGCATTACCATCATAGAATGACTTATGGCACCAAAATCCAACTTCCTGGAAAGTAAATGCTAGAAACCATAGAGGGACTACCGCTGAAATCCCCAGGGTTGAAAATCCTCATGCAGGTTTTTAAATTCCTCTTCTAGAATACTCCCCTACCCAGTCAGCTTTGCGAGTGGAAAGCAAAAAAAGAAATCTGAAAAAAAACTAGCAATCCATTGCGCTAGCCGGTCATTAGAACCTATTAGGAACACTGGAAAGGATAGCCTTTCAATCTTCTTGGAATTACTATTTATTTCCCCCACCCAAAAAATGTGTGCATTAACTGGTGACTGGTTTGATGTTACAAAACATACTTCACACAAAATTTTTAAATTAAAATGCAATTGATTCACTATTCAAACCAGCTTGCAACCAAAGTAATCGCTCCTGTCACAAGTGTCTTTCAGAATTTTTCTCAACAGAATTTTGAGCATGTAAAGTATTGGTTTCTTCCCAATACCTTTCAATTTTCTTCAAATTATATCTGACTTTTAGTGTATTCCTAGACAGGAGGCTACACCCTATTCAAATTTAAAATCCAAACAGATTAAAAGCTATTTCTAATCTTAAAGCTGATGCCCAAATTCAACGAAACTTCCTCATCCTCATTCGCTCGTTGAAAAAAAAATGATTTAATATTTGACCAAGTAAATAAATCAAAATCTATTCATTTAAATGGAAACTGCATAAGGTCCTACTTGAATGGAGCAATTATTAACTTTGTCATGCACAAAAACCTTCCTGAAAAACCTTTCATACACGCAAGCACCCCCCTGAAAGAGAAGGGTTTTGTTGGCTGTTAGTGAGAGAAATTAGTTGCAATGGCAGCTCTGCTGGATCTTTTTTTGTGGTCCAAATTAGTTTAGCTTTAAGACATATATGTTCACGTAGAAATCTATTAATGTTTAAGTTTAAAATGACTGATGAACTTACAATGGCAAAAGCCGATAAAGATGCTCAAAGAGTCTATGCCAAAAAACTTGCTGCTGATAGAGAAAGTCAGAAAAGAAAGCGTGCCGAGGAATCAAAAGAACAGCAAGGAAACAGGCTTGAGGCTAAAGAACGCAAAACCGCGCAGTTAGATGAAGATCCACCTGGACAGCGAGAGTCAAAACATATCAAAACTGAAAATGATAGCGATGATGATTGGGTTTGGGATTTTGACTTGGATAAGGTCATCAATGCCTACCAGATTTTAGTTAAAAAAACAAAGGTTCGGCGATATGTATTTCATAGTGAAGCTGAAAATTAAAGAAGAAAAAGAAAACTGAAAAAAGAAAAAATGTAAAAAACTAAAAAATACTAAAAAGAAAAAACACTCAAAGAGAAATACAGACCGGGACACAAATGACGACCGGGACAGAGGGAATATAAATAACGACCGGGCCACTCAAAGAGAAATTACAGACTGGGATACCGGGACACAAATGACGACCGGGACACAGGGAATATAAATGACGACCAGGACACAGGTATTTAAGAATATCGTTCAAAGACAAATTTTTAATTGTAAGAAGACCGTTGAAAGAGAAATTTCTAAATGTAAAATGACTGAAGAACCTACAATGGCAACACTCGAGGAAGCTGCTCAAAACGAATGTATTCAAGCCGAAGTAGCTGAGTTGGTAAAGCGTTATTTTTCAGGTTCTAGGTCCGAGAGGCTCCAGGTTTGAACCTTGGCTTTAGCATTAATACAAAAGAAGAAAAAAACTAAAAAAGGTAAAAACTACAAAAAAACTAATATGGCACGTAACGACTTACGCGCGCGGGGGGGCCCAACTAGGTGTTGGGGTGGCGCGAAGCGCCACCCCAACAGCTAGTAGGGAATATAAATGACGACCGGGACACTCAAAGAGAAAGCGACCGGAACACAGGGAATGTTCGATTAGCAATCACCATCAACAAAGCACCGGGACACAAATGACGACCGGGACACAGGGAGTATAAATGACGACCAGGACATACGTAAAAAAAAACTAAAAAAACATAAAAAAAAGGTTAAAACTAAAAAAAAAACTAAAAAGAAAAAAACTAAAAACTAATAAAAAAACTAAAAAAGCTAAAAAACTAAAAAACTAAAAAAGAAAAAAAAATAAAAAAAGGGAAAAAAATGAAAAATAAAGGAGAAAAACAAAACTAAAAAAATAAAAATAAAAAAAAAACTAAAAAGAAAAAAAGGGGAAAAATACAAAAATTTATTTCATCTTATACCATTTAAAAAACGAATGTATATACAGACCGGGACACCGGGATACAAATGACGACCGGGACACAGGGAATATAAATGACGACCGGGACACAGAGACACAACTACAACGGGGACGCCGGGGGCACAGGGGGATATGTAAATGACGACGGGGACACAGGGAATGTTCGATTAGCAATCACCATCAACAAAGCTCAAGGGCAATCATTAGAATCATGAGGTATAACTAAAAAACTAAAAAAAAGGTAAAAAACTAAAAACTAAAATAAAGACCAATTCAAAAACGAATGTATATACAGATCGGGACACCGGGACACAAATGACGACCGGGACACAGGGAATATAAATCACGACCGGGACACAGGGACACAACTACAACGGGGACGCGGGGGGCACAAGGGGATATATAAATGACGACAGCGACACAGGGAATGGTCGATTATCAATCACCATCAACAAAGCTCAAGGGCAATCATTAGAATCATGAGGTATAGATCTGAATACGGATTGTTTTCCCATGGACCATTATATGTTGCATGTTCAAGAGTCGGTAAACCTGACAATCTATTTATATGCACAGACAATGGGACAGCAAAGAATGTTGTATATTCGCAAGTTTTATGTAGTTAAAAACATATATATATATATATATATATATATATATATATATATATATATATATATATATATATATATATATATATATATATATATATATATATATATATATATATATATATATATATATAAATAAGTTGTCTGTGTGTGGATCTGTGGATGGATCAGGTGACGTCATGTTTGTCCGCATATGACGTCTGAATTATTTCACACTAATACAAAAGAAGAAAAAAACCAAAATAGGTAAAAACTACAAAAAAAACTAAAAAGAAAAAAAACTAAAAAAGCTAAAAAACTAAAAAAAACTAAAAAAAGGTAAAAATCTAATAACTAAAAAAAAACTGAAAAAAATAAAAAAAGGCAAAAACTACAAAAAAAATAAAAACTAATAAAAAAACTAAAAAAGCTAAAAAACTAAAAAAACTAAAAAAAACTAAAAAAAGGTAGAAAACTAAAAAAAACTAAAAACTAAAAAAGAAAAAAACTAAAAAAAAGGAAAAAACTGAAAAATAAAAGAGAAAAAGAAAACTAAAAAAATATGAATAAATATATACTGTGGATCTGTGGATCAGGTGACGTCATGTTTGTCCGCATATGACGTCTGAATTATTTCACACTAATACAAAAGAAGAAAAAAACCAAAAAAGGTAAAAACTACAAAAAAAACTAAAAAGAAAAAAAACTAAAAAAGCTAAAAAACTAAAAAAAACTAAAAAAAGGTAAAAATCTAATAACTAAAAAAAAAACTGAAAAAAATAAAAAAAGGCAAAAACTACAAAAAAAATAAAAACTAATAAAAAAACTAAAAAAGCTAAATCTATATATATAAAAATAAGTTGTCTGTGGATCTGTGGATCGTGGATCAGGTGACGTCATGTTTGTCCGCATATGACGTCTGAATTATTTCACACTAATACAAAAGAAGAAAAAAACCAAAAAAGGTAAAAACTACAAAAAAAACTAAAAAGAAAAAAAAACTAAAAAAGCTAAAAAACTAAAAAAAACTAAAAAAAGGTAAAAATCTAATAACTAAAAAAAAACCGAAAAAAAATAAAAAAAGGCAAAAACTACAAAAAAAATAAAAACTAATAAAAAAACTAAAAAAGCTAAAAAACTAAAAAAACTAAAAAAAACTAAAAAAAGGTAAAAAACTAAAAAAAACTAAAAACTAAAAAAGAAAAAAACTAAAAAAAGGAAAAAACTGAAAAATAAAAGAGAAAAAGAAAACTAAAAAAATATGAATAAATATATATAAAAATAAGTTGTTTGTGGGTTATGTCTGTCTGTCTGTCTGTCGAGTGACGTCGTGTTTGTCCGCATATGACGTCTGAATTATTTCACACTAATACAAAAGAAGAAAAAAAACTAAAAAAGGTAAAAACTACAAAAAAAACTAAAAAGAAAAAAAACTAAAAAAGCTAAAAAACTAAAAAAAACTAAAAAAAGGTAAAAAACTAAAAACTAAAAAAAACTGAAAAAACTAAAAAAAAGCAAAAACTAAAAAAAAAAAAACTAAAAAAAGGTAAAAAACAAAAAAAACTAAAAACTAAAAAAGAAAAAACTAAAAAAAGGAAAAAACTGAAAAATAAGAGAAAAAGAAAACTAAAAAAATATTAATAAATATAAAAAATAAATATAAATATAATATAAATTAGCAATCAACAAAGCACCGAGACACAAATGACGACCGGGACACAGGGAGTATAAATGACGACCAGGACATAAGTAAAAAAAAAACTAAAAAAACTAAAAAAGACCGGGACACCGGGACACAAGGAATATAAATGACGCCCGGGACACTCAAAGAGAAATCACAGACTGGAACACCGGGACACAAATGACCACCGGGACACAGGGAATATAAATGACGACCGGGACACAGGGACATAACTACAAAGGGGACGCCGGGGTGCACAGGGGGATATATAAATGACGATGGCGACTCAGGGAATGGTCGATTAGCAATCACCATCAACAAAGCTCAAGGGCAATCATTAGAATCATGAGGTATAGATCTGAATACGGATTGTTTTCCCATGGACCATTATATGTTGCATGTTCAAGAGTCGGTAAACCTGAAAATCTATTTATATGCACAGACAATGGGACAGCAAAGAATGTTGTATATTCGCAAGTTTTACGTAGTTAAAAACATATATATATATATATATATATATATATATATATATATATATATATATATATATATATATATATATATATATATATATATATATATATATATATATATATATATATATATATATATATATATATATATATATATATATATATATATATATATATATATATATATATATATATATATATATATATATATATATATATATATATATATATATATATCTATATTCACAGGTGGGACATAGGGACACAACTACAATGGCGCGTAACTAATATGGCGCGTAACGACTTACGCGCGCGGGGGGGCTTGGGGGGGGGGCGCGAAGCGCCCCCACCAACTAGGTGTTGGGGTGGCGCGAAGCGCCACCCCAACAGCTAGTATATATATATATATATATATATATATATATATATATATATATATATATATATATATATATATATATATATATATATATATATATATATATATATATATATATATATATATATATATCACAGGTGGGACATAGGGACACAACTACAATGGCGCGTAACTAATATGGCGCGTAACGACTTACGCACGCGGGGGGGCTTGGGGGGTGCGAAGCGCCCCCACCAACTAGGTGGGTAATACAAGATAGCAACTCTGAACGAAGCCAGAAGCTTATTTCGAGCTTCTAATTAGTTCTAGATCAAATATATTCTTAGGCCTTTGGTGGAGTTCAGTGAATCAAGCCTTAATTTAAATACGGGTGAGTTACATAAGCGTTAAGTCAGAATACGGCTGATTTATAAGGGGGTCCACGTGGGTTGAGTTGCACAGGGGTCTAGTTACAAGAGTGTTTATTTAAATAGGACTAAGTTGCACGTGGCTTCAGTTCAATGGGGTTCAGGCACGAGGGCTCAGTTAAACGGAGCTGAGTGGCGCTAAATCTCAGTTACGTGGGTTCAGTTACACGCACACCTCTTTTATGCAATGAATGATGTCATTGAAACACTACCATGTGTTTGTTGCTTTTTAAATGTATTTGAACGTGACGCCAATAACATGAAAAATGTTTTTTTTTGTTTGTCAAATAAATGTTAAAAAGTAAACTCAACCGAAGGGTGCACGTACTGCCCATGACCCAACAAAATATTGTCATACCCAACCGGTGGGAAATGTGCCGTAAGCTACAAGTCACGACTGTAGAATGTCATGAGAAGACAAATATAAAGCAATCAAGGATTTCACCTGGGTCACACCTTGGGGATACACCTGGGTCACACCACTGTCAACCTTGGGGATAAAATCAGACATATTAAATTAAAACTCTGTCAGTATTTGAAACCACCCGTTGAAATTATTTAATAAGTTTTTATAAGGTAATTTTTATGCTATGACAGACAAGTATTGAATTTAGTTTCCAAACTCCTGTTTATAGTAATTTATGCTCGTTTTAATTTTTTTCTCTCTAAAGTACCTATCTGCTAAGTTTTTATTAATGTTTCTCGCATGTGTTAGCTAATAACAATTTAATTGCAATAACAGTTCCAGTAATAACTCATTACTAAACAAACCATTTAAAAATAAAGGAGTTCCTTCTTAACTATTTTGACAAAATTCTCGTACTATTTACTATCCATGCATATAATTGAAGCTTTGAACAACACTACAATAAGAAGTAATTGAAGATAGAAAATAATTATTCTTTTACTTAAAATAAAGATTAAAAATATTAATATTGTCACCCTTGCGCTGGTGTAGGGGAGACGACCAGGCTTTCTAATCCGGAGTACTCATTTTCAAACCCTCACAGCGCAAGGGAACTATTATACGAGTCTTTGATGCAACAATTTTTTATTTCAATAAATGAAATTTTATATTTAATTTGAAAGTTTTATAGTGTCTAGTGACATTGAATATCTAATAGCATTCAAATTTTCAATTTTTAATAATATTATGACTAATATTTCAAAGAATGATTTTTGCCCTTTACTTAAAAGGGTCCTTGCTATTACAGACGAAGAACAGTTGTGGTGGTCACGCTTTTTCAATTAAATATCCCCTCATAGTATATTTGCTCTAGTTTATACAAGTTGCAATTATATGCAATTAATTTATACAAGTGTAATTTATACAATTTTTTTTTTCAATTAATTTTCAATGAAAATACCAAAAACATGTATTATACCAAAACAGGCATTTTTAAAATCTGGGACCCCAGCCCCAAATTGTTTCTGCTCTTTTTTATAATTAATCCCTAACTCCCATTTTTCCCATTTTTATCTGTATAAATCAGCTTTCATAAATTATTGGGCTATTTTGTTGGCATTTCCCGTTATTATTTTCATACTCCACTAATCCTTAAACCGTTCCAGCCGTTCTTTTTAAATTTTCTGCATTAATATGCAAACCTGTTAACAAGTCGAGGTCTACTCCATTTAAAATTAAAATACTAAAATGCTGTGTGTTTTCAGAAGTCAGTCTGAACTTCTTGCATAAGGGGATACCCCATTTGTAAAGATCTACATTCAGTATATTAGCTAAAGGTTTCAATTTGTAATAGAGCATGTTAAAATCATTGGATTTAAATAGAGTAAGCTCAAAATCATGACAAAAGATTTTGCTGAGGCTCTGAGAAACAAAGTTAGACTAAAGGATTTGTTACTTTAACAAGTCCTTATCATTCCTTAACATGATTAAATAAAAAAAAAAGTTTTTTTTTTCAAATCAAACAGTTCGTGGTAACGAACTGTAGTAAGGAGCGACCCGGCTCAATAGTAACCAAAACTCTAAAAAATGGAATTTTGATACCAATAGCTACATCAAAAGAATCGCATTTTAATGCTGGTTTTAAATATATAAGTTTCATCAAGTTTAGTCTTACCCATCAAAAGTTACGAGCCTGAGAAAATTTGCGTTATTTTAGAAAATAGGGGGAAATGCCCCCTAAAAGTCATAGAATCTTAACGAAAATCACACCATCAGATTCAGCGTATCAGAGAACCCTACTGTAGAAGTTTCGAGCTCCTATCTACAAAAATGTGGAATTTTGCATTTTTTGCCAGAAGGCAGATCACGGATGCGTGTTTATTTGTTTTTTTGTTTTTTTTGTTTTTTTCCCAGGGGTGATCGTATCGACCCAGTTGTCCTAGAATGTTGCAAGAGGGCTCATTCTAACGGAAATGAAAAGTTCTAGTGCCCTTTTTAAGTGACCAAAAAAATTGGAGGGCACCTAGGCCCCCTCCCACGCTAATTATTTTCCCAAAGTCAACGGATCAAAATTCTGAGATAGCCATTTTATTCAGCGTAGTCGAAAAACCTTATAACTATGTCTTTGGGGACGACTTACTCCCCCACAGTCCCCGTGGGAGGGGCAACACGTTACAAACTTTGACCTGTGCTTACATATAGTAATGGTTATTGGGAAGTATACAGGCGTTTTCAGGAGGATTTTTTTGGTTTGGGGGAGGGGTTGAGAAGAGGGGGATATGCTGGGGGAACTTTCCTTCGAGAATTTGTAATGGGAGAAGAAAATTTCCATGAAGGGAGAGCAGGATTTACTAGCATTATTTAAAAAAAAACAATTAAAAAATAAAAGTGAAAAAGCTTTTTCAGCTGGAAGTAAGGAACAGCAATAAAACTTAAAACAAACAGAAATTATTACCCATATGAGGGGCTCACCTCCTTCTAATACCTCGCTCTTTACGCTAAAGTATTTTCGGTAATTTCAATTACCGAAATAATACTTATTCTACGGCTTTTGTGATTCAGGGGGTCATTCTTAATGAATTGGGATAAAATTTAAGCTTTAGTGTAAAGAGCGAGGTACTGACGATGGGGCGAATCCCCTCATATATGTAATAAAAACATGAGAATACAAAAGTTCTTTACGTAAGCTAATTTATAAGTTACGTAAATCTTTTACCAATAAAAAGATTCGTAAAAAATTAAAAGTTCTAGTTGCCTTTTTAATTAACCAAAAAATCGGGGGGCAACTAGGCTTCGTCCCCCGCTCTTTTTTTCTCAAAATCATTCGATCAAAATTATGAGAAAGCCATTGAGCCAAAAAAAAAAAATGCAAATTTCGTTTTGATTATTCCTCTGCGGAGAGCCAAAATCAAAACATGCATTGATTCAAAAACGTTCAGAAATTAAATAAAAAAAAAACAAGTTTTTTCAACTGAAAGTAAGGAGTGACATCAAAACTTAAAACGCACAGAAATTACTTCGTATATGAAAGAGGGTGCTTCCTCATCAACGCCCCGCTCTTTACGCTAAAGTTTTTTACTGTTTTAGAAAGAAGAATTGAGAGAAAGAGTCAAACTTTAGCGTAAAGAGCGGGGCGTTGATGAGGAAGCAGCCTCTTTCATATACGAAGTAATTTCTGTGCGTTTTAAGTTTTGATGTCACTCCTTACTTTCAGTTGAAAAAACTTGTTTTTTTTATTTAATGAAAGTAAGGAGCGACATTGAATAAAACGAACAGAAATTATTCCGTATATGAAAGAGTTTGTCCCATCCTTGACACCTCGCTCTATACGCTAAAGTTTGACTCTTTCTCACAGCTCTACTTTTTAAAACAATAAAAAAAAAATAGCGTAAAGAGTGAGGCGTCGAGGAGGGGACAACGCCTTTCATATACGGAATAATTTCTGTTCGCTTTAAATTTAATGTCGCTCCTTACTTTCAGTTGAAAAAACTTGTTTTTTTTATTTAATCTTTAAAAGGCACCGGGGGCTTCTTGTCTTTGTGTTAGATCTTGCTCTTTTTTGGTTTTACTTAATTATGTATTGTAATTTCTGAGCATTTTGGGTTTTCTTTAGTTATTAACTAATAACTATATGGTAGTTTTATGCAGGTAAAATCATTTGAATTCGTTTATGATCCTCTTCGGTTTAACGTAGTTCTTTACTTTTCTTTAACAAACTTCTTTAGTGGATTACTTTTTTAACAAATCAATAGATAAACACGATTCGAAAGGAATAGAAAAAAGAAGAATAATCTGATAAAAAATAATGAAAACAAGTCCTCCTGTAGCTGAATAAATGAGTCTTAAGACGAAAAGGATATAAAACAAATAATGAAGTCGAACTTGAAACACAAAGAAATTACCACAAAAGGAATAGAGCTACAACCCCTATATATAATAAAATGTAATATCTTTTGAATATTTTCTTCTTTGTGATTGTAACTCTGAAGAACGAAAAACAGAATTATTTACCTTTAGACGACCTTGTTTCAATCTTCTCATATCAGGTCGGATCATCTGTCTTCTTGGCACCATATCGACTTCATAAACGAGTGAGGGGTTTTTAATCCGGTATTTGATAAGTGATCCCTGAGAAGCACAATTATCATAGTTACTAAATGCAAGTATGACAACTACGATTTTTATCAAAATGGAATTATCCTGTATGAACGTTTATATACATATATATATATATATATATATATATATATATATATATATATATATATATATATATATATATATATATATATATATATATATATATATATATATATATATATAGTATATATACTATATACTATGTGCATATAGTATAGTAAAGTTTCGTTTTTTTATTTAATCAAGAACTTGTGTGGGATCCTATAATACATAAGTGCCAATTTTGAACCAGAATTTTTTTTTTTTTGGATTATCACATATATTGAATGAGATCAGTTATCCAGTCTCGCTGAATATGTTTGAATACTTCTTGATTGTTTAAGCAAGTTTTTGGTGTCCGGTTTGACATGATTCAAAATTTTTGAAATAATGCCTTTTCTGCCCAAAAGGCCGAGCTTGTTTTTTGAATGTGTGTGCTCTTGCTAAGCAAAATTAGTATAAATACGTTCCATTGCATATAGTATAATATATTATATGTATATAGTATTAAATAATTTTTTTTAACTGCAAGTACGGAGCGACACTAAAACTTAAAACAAACAGAAATTATTACGCATATGAAAGGGGTTGTCCCCTCCTCAATGCCTCGCTCTTTACGCTAAAGTTTTACTCTTCCTCAGAACTTTACTTTTTAAAACAATAAAAACCTTTAGCGTAAAAAGCGAGGCATTGAGGAGGAGACAACCCCTTTCATATAAGGAATAATTTCTGTTTGTTTCAAGTTTTAATTGCGCTCCTTACTTGCAGTTAAAAACAAGACTTGTTTTATTTAATTTCTGAAAGTTTTTGAATTAATACATGCTTTGATTTTGGCTCACCGCACATGAATAATTAAAACGAAATTTTATATTACTTTTTCTTCGGTTAAATGGCTTTCTCATAGCTTTGATCGCAAGATTTTAATAAGAAAAATAGGTGGGGGAGGAGTTCTAATTTCTCTCCAGTTTTTGGTTACCTAAAAAGGCAACTAGAACTTTAATCTTTTTGCGAACTTTTTTATGAGTAATAAATATACGTAATTTACGAATTAACTTACGTAACGTACTTCTATATTTGTATATTTTTATTACGGATATGAGGCGGTTTATCCCCTAGTCAATACCTTGCTCTTTACATTAAAGTTTCACTTTTTTCCCAATTCTTAAAGAATGATCCCTGAATTACAAAGGCCATAGAATAAACAGTTGAAATTATTAAAAATACTGGAGCATAAAAAGCGATGTATTGAGGAGGATACGAACCCCCCTAATATACGTATTAATTTTGTTTGTTTAAAGTTTTAATTCTGATCCTTAATTCCAATTGAAAAAACTTTTTTTATTTATTTTCTCATGATTTTTTTTTTAATTTTGCTAGAAAATCCTGCACCCCCTTCATGGAAATTGTCTTCCCGCATGATAAATTCATCATTGAAAATACCCTCCTACGTAACCCCCTTCCCCCCAACGTGAAAAAGTCCCCCTGAAAATGTCTGTACACTTGCCATTAACCATTACTATATGTAAACAATGATTAAAGTTTGTAACTTGCAGTGCCTCCCCCTGGGACTGTGGGGAATTAAACCGTCCCCAAAGGCATAGTTATTAGGTTTCTTGACTATGTTGAACGAAATGGATACCTCAAAATTTTTATCTGGTGACTTTGGGAAAAATTTGCTTGGGGAAGGGCCTAGTTGCCCTCCAATTTCTTGGGTTACTTAAAAAGGGCACTAGAACTTTTAAATTTTGTTAGAATGAGCCTTTGACATTACAGGGCCACCGAGTCTACACGATCCCACTTGGGACAAAAAAAAAACAACAACAACAAAAACAAAACAAATAAACACGCATCCGTGATCTTTCGTCTGGAAAAAAATACAAAATTCCACATTTTGCAGATTGGAGCTTGAAAACTCTACAGTAGAGTTCTCTTGATACGCTGAATCTTAAGGTGTGATTTTCATTAAGATTCTTTGACTTTTAGGGGGTGTCTCCTCTATTTTATTAAATAAGACAAATTTTGTCAGGCTCCTAACTTTTGATGAGTAAGACTAAACTCGATGAAACTTACACATTTAAAATCAGCATAAAAATACAATTCTTTTGATGTAACTTTTGGTATCGAAATTCCGTTTTTTAGAGTTTCTGTCACTAATGAGCAGGGTTGCTCCTTACTACAGTTCGTTACCACGAACTATTTGAACTCTTTCTCTCAACTCTATTTTTTAAAACAGTAAAACAAACTTTAGCGTAAAGAATGGGGCGTTGAAGAGGGAACAGGCCCTTTCATATACGGAGTAATTTCTGTTCGTTTTAAGTTTTAATGTCGCTCCTTACTTTCAGCTAATAAAACTTTTTTTTATTTATTTTGTGAACGTTTTTGAATTAATGTATGTTTTGATTTTAGCTCTCCGTACATGAATAATTAAAGCGAATTTGTATATTAATTTTTTTTTTTTGGCTAAATGGCTTTCTTATAGTTTTGATCGGACGATTTTGAGAAAAAGGAGCGGGAGAGGAGGCCTAGCTACCCTCCAATTTTTTGGCTACTTAAAAAGGTGACTAGAAATTTTAATTTTTTACGAACAATTTTATTAGTAAAAATATACGTAACTTATGAATTGACTTACGTAACGAGCTTATTTATTCGTATGTAATTACTGCGTATACGATTGGGTTCGCCCCCTCGTCAATACCTCGCTCTTTACACTAAATTATAAATTTTGTCCCAACCCCTTAAAAATGACCCCTGAATCGCAAAGGTCATAGAATGAATAGTTGAAATTACTAAAATATCTTAGCGTAAAGAGTGAGGCATTAGGAGGAGGTGAACCCCCATATGTGTAATGATTTCTGTTCGTTTTAAGTTTTAATACTACTCCTTACTTTCAGTCGAAAAAACGTTTTCATATTTATTTTTTTATTTTTATTTTAAAATGCTAGAAAATCCTGCAACCCCTTCATGGAAATTCCCTTCCGCCATGACAAATTACTCCAAGGAAAGTTTCCCCCCATTGGTCCCCACTGGTCAAAGTTTGTAGCTTGCAGCCCCTCCCACGGGGGCTGTGGGGGAGTGTGACGTCCACAAAGACATGGTTATTAGGTTTTCGACTATGCTGAATAAAATGGCTTTCTCAGAATTTTGATCCGGTGGCTTTGGGAAAAATAAGCATGGGAGGGGGCCTAAGTGCCCTCCAATTTTTTTGTTCACTTAAAAAGGGCACTAGAACTTTTAATTTCCATCAAAATGAGCCCTCTCGCAACGTTCTAGGACCACTGGGTCGATACGATCACTCCTGAAAAAAAACGCATCCGTGATCTGTCTTGTGGCAAAAAATTCAAAATTCCTCGTTTTTGTAGATAGGGGATTGAAACTTCTATTGTAGGGTTCTCTGATACACTGAATCTGATGGTGTGATTTTAGTTAAGATTCTATGACTTTTAAGGGGTGATTCCCCCCTATTTTCTAAAATAAGGCAAATTTTTCCAGGCTCGTATCTTTTGATTGGTAAAACTAAACTTGATGAAACTTATATATTTAAAATCAGCCTTAAAATGCGGTTCTTTTGATGCAAATATTGATATCAAAATTCTGTTTTTTAGAGTCTCGGTTACTATTGAGCCGGGTCGCTCCTTACTACAGTTCGTTATCACGAACTGTTTGATCTAAGTAAAACCGGTTTCTCTGACCGTGGATGGAATTGGTTTAAAATAATATCTGACCATGGATTTTAAAATGAAATTTAGGGATTTCCAAAGAATAGGCAATTGGACTTTTCCAGGATAAGGAGGTGTTGCCCAAAACAACGGTACAGCTTGCCATCATTCGAAATCATATCAAGTGGAGTACATGTGGCGGACGGCAAAAGGCAGAGCTCCTTTCAACGCGATTCTTAATGACATTTGAAATAAAAAAACAAGTTTTTTGAAATGAAACTAAGGAGCAACATTAAAACTTAAAACGAACAGAAATTACTCCGTATGTGAAAGGGGCTTTTCCTCCTCGACGCCCCGCTCTTTACGCTAAAGTTTTTTATTGTTTTCAAAAGTAGAGTTGCGAGAAAGAATCAAACTTTAGCGCAAGGAGCGGGGTGTCGAGGAGGAAAAACCCCTTTCATATACGGAGTAATTTCTGTTCGTTTTAAGTTTTAATGTCGCTCTTTACTTTCATTTCAAAAAACTTGTTTTTTTTATTTCATTTCTGAAAGTTTTGAATTAATGCATGTCTGATTTTGGCTCTCCGTACATAAATTATTAAAATGAAATTTGCATATTAATTCTTTTTTTTGGCTAAATGGCTTTCTCTTAGCTTTGATCAGACGATTTTGAGAAATAAGGGGTGGGGAAGGAGGCCTAGTTGCCCTCCAATTTTTCGGTTACTTAGAAAGGAAACTAGAACTTTTAAATTTTAATGAACGTTAATTAACTTACAACGTTGTTAACTTAACAACACTTTGTTAACTTAACGTTAACAACGTTATTAACTTACGTTAACAACTTAAGAATTAACTTACGTAACAAACTTTTATATTCTTATATTTTTGATTATATATATGAGGGGGTTTGTCCCCTCGTTAATACCTCACTCTTTACACTAAATCTTAAGTTTTGTCCCAATTCTTTAAGAATGACCCTTAAATCGGAAAGGCCGTAGAATAAATAATTGAAATTACTAAAAATAATTTAGCATAAAGAGCGAAGTATTTATCTCCTCCTAAATACCTCGCTCTTTATGCTAAAGTATTTTTAGAACCCCTCATATGCGTAATAATCTCTGTTCGTTTTAAGTTTTAACGCTTCTCCTTACTTTCAATTGAAAAAACTTTTTCATGTTTATATTTTCATTGTTTTTTTAATAGTGATGCTAGAAAATCCTGCGCCCTTTTCATTGAATTTCTCTTCCCCCATGAAATATTCCTCCAAGGAAAGATCCTCCCATATAGCCCCCTCCCCCGAACCCCACACCCAAATCAAAAAAAAACCCCTGAAAACGTCGGTACACTTCCAAATAACCATTACTGTATGTAAACATTGGTCAAAGTTTGTAACTTGCAGCCCCTTCCCCAGGGACTCTGGGGAGGGGGGGGGGTTAAGTCATCCCCAAAGACATAGTTATTATGGTTTTTGACTATGAGGAACAAAATGGCTATCTAAAAATTTGATCCGTTGACTTTGGGAAAAAAATGAGCGTGGGAGGGGGCCTAGTTGCCCTCCAATTTTTTTGTCACTTAAAAAGGCCCTAGAACTTTTCATTTCAGTTAGAATGAGGCTTCTTTCAACACTCTAGGACCACTTGGTCAATACAATGGCCCCTGGGAAAAACAAACAAACATACACGCACCAGTGACACTCCGAAAAGCAGATGAAAATTTACTAGATGTTTTCCAGAGAAAATGCCTACGGATTGTTCTGGGTACCCGGCTGACTGACCGTATTTCAAACAGTAGGTTGTACGAAAAGTGTGGTTCAATCCCGCTTTCTGGGGCTATAATGAAAGAAAGGTTGAGATGGCTAGGCCACGTTCTACGGATGAAGGATGACAGATTACCGAAGATTGTCCTTTTTGGCCAACCGTCTGGGGCTACACGGAAAGCAGGTCGTCCTTGTCTGGGTTGGGAGGATGTCATAAATAAGGATTTAAAGGAAATGGGAACTTCCCGGGAGGGTGTAAAGAGGGAGGCTTTAAATAGATTAGGTTGGAGGAGGAGCGTGCGTAGCTGTGTTGGCCTCAGGCGGCTTGGTGCTGCAGTGAGTTATTAGTAGTAGTAGTAGTAGTAGATTTTTGATCTTATGACTTTCAGGGGGTGTTTTCCCCTATTTTCCAAAATACAGCAAATTTTCTCAGGCTCGTAACTTTTGATGATAAAGACTAAATTTGATGGAACTTAAATATTTAAAATCAGCATAAAAATCCGATTCTTTTGATATATCTTTTAGCATCAAAATTCCGTTATTTAGAGTTTCGTTTACTATTGAGCCGGGTCGCTCCTTACTACAGTTCGTTACCACGAACTGTTTGATCTGTGCCTTCTGGGCGGCCTAATTTCCATAATTTTCTTCTTAGTTTCCATAATTTTGTTAATAAAGCATTATATTCTCATTATATTTTGATATATTTCATTAGGTTTAACCTAACTTCACTTCTTGAGTGGGGTCGCTATAGTACATAAGTACCTCAAAATCTAACGCCACTCTCACTGAATAAATACGGCGGTTTTTCCATTGAAAAGGCAGCGTCTACAACGTATGATCTACGGACTTATCTAACAGTTAGGAGTCATTGAATATTTCAAACCAGGATCAACTGTGCTTTCAATTCAATGTTTCTTTCTTTTTTTTTACAATTCCTTAATATGAATTTTTCGTGTAGTCGATTAATCCATCTTTTTGTCCAATTGACTTAGGACAGCCTTGTAGGTCTATCTTTAATGTGCGTCTAAGGTGAGACCCAATTCAACCATTTAATCAGAGGGCCAAGAAACGGAGATCAGCACCGCCGGTAGGGACTGTAAAGTCTAATGCCGTATCCTTTACTTTACCTTTACAATTGTCATAGCTATTATACTTTATTATAGTGCAAACAGTTTTTTTGCATACAAATGACTTTTTTATTTTTTTTTTTTATGGCAGGAGCTGTGCATTTTTCAAATTGTAATGCAAAGTGTAGCATCTATTGCATAGTGTTTGGCCTTCATTTGCGATGCCAACTTAGTAGCCCCGAGCCTTAAAGCATAAAGGCAGTGAAAACGAAATCTTCCTGTTGAATTCAATTTTTATAAAATATACCAACCATATGCATTTTTTGCTACTAGCGGTTACTAGGCCTGTATTAAAAAGTTAAAATATTTGAGTTCTGACGGACAGAAAACATTAAATTTAACAAATTATTCTTGTTTATTTATTTTTACAGTTCAAGGTGTCAACACTAAGGCAAATGTGGTACTACCCTTGAAACTAAATACTCTCGTAAGAATCAACAGAAAAAACTTAAAAATCACGCTTTTTGGGTGTTAGTATATGTAAGATGGGTCAAGGGCGGGGAAAACATTGTAAAAATACGTCTATTCATATTTCCTTGGAACTTTGATATTAACAAACCTTAGACCATTACATAAGTGAAATAATTAAAACATGTCAGCTAAACTGATGTATTTTATGATTGTTGGTGAGTCATGTGATACTTTTAAAGAAGACTGGGGCAAATTGCAGAGTTTTTGTTCACCCCAAATCCTTATTTTTTTTATTCAGATTTTACTTTTCAATACATTCAAACTTAACTATTAAAGAGGACAGCCGAACTGCCAAAGCAAACTGTCAAATTTCGAAACCAATGCGGTTGATTTCTAAAAATTAGTTCATACTTTGGTAAATAGACAAACTTAACAAAAACATTTCGTTTGAATGACCTAGGGAAAAATTAAATAGCAAATATTTTATTGAAACCCATTTAGCAGTGAAATAATAATTAAGAATACATTAAAAAAAAATTAGCAGCATGTCAAATTTAAGCTTGAGAGGGCATACTGCAAAAAAAAAAATAGAAAAAAAATAGTAGTAATAAGATAGAATTAGATAGATGGACATAACTTTTATTTTTAATTTTATTTACTTTTACTTTTACTTTTTGAACTGAATATATACAACTAGGTAATAAAATACAAAAGAAACGTAAATAAAAGAAAAATAGTAAATAATAGAAAAGTAATAGTAAATAAATAGAACTGAATATATATAACTAAGTTCTCTCTTTGAAAACTCACAAATCAACAAATTATTTTGTTTTATCATAAAACTGTATCTCTAAGAATGTTATCCCATACTTAAAAAGAGACGATTAGAAAATCCTACCTTTAAGCCTAAACCTACAGAGAGAAACAAAAACTCTTGCACATGCTACTGCTAATACTACTTCTAACAGTTCATCGCAACTCAAAGCTACCTGAGGCCAGCACAGCTACCCACGCCCCGCCTCCGCCCCAATCTATTCAACACTTCCCTCTTGACAGCCCCCATGAAGTTCCCATTCCTGTTAAATCCTCGTTTGCGACATCCTCCCAACCAAACCATGGACGATCTGCTTTCCTTTTAGCCTTAGACGACTGGCCAAAAAGAACAATCTTTGGCAATCTGTTATTGACCATGCGTAGATCGTGCCCTAGCCATATCAACCTTTCGCTCATTATAGCCTTAGAAACCGGGATTGACCTACACTGTTCGTATAGCCCACTTTTAGAAATACGGTTAGTCAGTTGGCTACCCAAAACAATCCGTAGGCAATTTTCTCTAGAAAACATCTAGCAAACCTTCCTCTGTTTTTCGGAGCGCCCATGCTTCAGAAACGATATTTGAACAGCGTCATCACTGTAACTTCCAATATTCTAATCATGGTTTGCAGACTTATCTTCCTATTCTTCCAAACTTGTTTCAGCTGTGACAAAATACCCTGGACCTAGGCTATTTTACTTTCAAGGTCTTCAAGGCACCCATCATCTTTACTAATAATTCTACCAAGGTAAGTGAAGTTGTGCCACATAATCAATCTTTTCGTTAGCCAACGTCACCTTTTCATCTTTACTTATTCCTAGCCTTAGTGACTTAGTCTCCTTAACATTAATTTTCAAACCTCTTGTAGATCATAATATAAATGATAATAATAGCCTATCATATAAATCATTGAACGTTGTGTTTTGTTGTGGTAAATCTATCTTATAAAATTCAACCATATAATAGAAACAATAATTCTTTTATGGTCTCTATACATCCATGAATGTGCACAGAGAAATATTGGAATTAAACGAAAAGAAAACTGCAAAATAATACTCCAAAATAAAACTACAAAATAAAACTTCTGAGGAAAGGGACGATAGCTCACTGGAAACTACTTAAAACTATAAATTACTTTTTTGAAGAAAAGGACGATAATAAATAGCTTACAATGCTTATTATAGTTTATGAATAGATAATAAATAGCTTATAATAGCTTGAAAATTAATAACTAATAAATACTCATAATGTATAGCTCAGTTTTGTTAAGGCTATGGCTACAAAACTATTTATATATCAACAAGACGGTTAAGGGGAAAATCGACTTGATTTTCAATCTAGAGAAAATCGATTTGATTTTCTCTAGATTGTCAAAGAAATCAATCGTATTGTTGATACTATTTTGAAGTTCTATCAAACTTTCCAGATTTTAGGATAATGTACCCTATTTCTGAGCCTTAGTGGGATTCCAAGAAAACATTTACAAAACCAGAAAAAGCACAAACGGATACAATTTCCATCACTTTTACTTAAAATTTTCATAAATTAAACAACGCAAAATACATGGAGCAGAAGCATTTGAATTATAAATTTTAGCAAGAGTCTGTTTATTAAAACTATCTTTCACCCTGACTAGCAGGCTATAAGCTTTTCTGAAGTTTTTCCAATACAGGCGATAATACCAACTCGCTCTTAGCTTTAAGTGTCAATGGATACTTTATTACAAATTTTCTATGATGCCACCATAATTGAATGACATTGAAACCATGATTTCAACCAATCGTAGATGGGATTTAATATATTCATTGTTTTCTGCATGTATACTAAATTGTCCAAAAACTACAAAATACCATCAGCATACGATAATGGCCACCTATCACATATGTGGCTGGGTACCGTGTGGCTGCTTTAATTGCGTTGCTCTATTTCAAAGCTATTTCAAATTCGAAGAGTCTCTTTCCATAAATGGAAAGAAACACTTGGAAAATTCCTTCTATAAATACAACATTTTAGATAACCATTATAGCTTCTGGAAGAACCCACCTCATATCTATCATCGTGGTAAAAAGTGTTAATTTCCTCTAAACCAATGACTTTCGTGTTTTGTTGTATGAAATCTATCTTCTTCTGACCGACCATATATGAAAAAAGATATTTAGAGAATTGTACCATTGAAGGATTACTGTCATATTGATGGTGGTATATACACTCCCAAAAGCTGTCAAGTGCAGGAGTATCTGAAATAAAAAGTATCTTTAAGGGATTGCTTCTACAAAGGAACATATATAAAAGTTTACACGGTATTAGAAAAATCACAAACATTTGCAAATTCAATGGGAAATATGATAACTTGCAGGAAAAGCCGTACGTATCACAATTTTTTGAGGATGATTTGAATTCAAAAGTTTCCTATTGTGCACGGGACTCCTTTAATCAGCAATCAAACTTTAGACACCTATTTATATGTTTCAGTTGGGATTTACCTCAGTCGTGTAATTTATATCACCAAGGGTTTCTGCAAAACACCCGGGTTGATATAAGTGAGGTGTAGTGTACAATTCAAGCGTACAAAAAACATATGATTAATCGAACAAAACGGCAAAGTTGATGCGCACAATTGAAATAGAAGACTGAATAGAAGGAAAAGGTGTCCTGGTTTGAGAGAAAAAGGGTCCTGGTTTGATTGACAACTGTTAGATAAATTCAGTTTTCAGTAATTACACATCGGTTCTCTTTTATTGGTCAAATTTGTCGGCCCAGCTTTGTCATCATAGGTGAGACAATAGTGCTGCCTCAGTAAAAACCAATAAGGCTTCATCGTATCATTTATTTTTTCTTTCCCAGGCCACTTTGTATGAATGGGGCTCTTGTAGAAACTTTGGAGGCGGATGTGGCTTTGGACTGAGTTACTCAATATTTATATTTTGTTACCATAAATTGTTGGACTCGAGCGTTTCTGAAATTTGGCATGAAATCTTATAGGCATTTTTAGACTTTAGTTCCAACATGGATGAAAGCTTGAACATTATAAGCCAAATAGATACTTGAATATTGGCCAAGGAGATTAAATTTCAGACTCATCTAAGCTGGATTCACTGGTAAATACATCTAGCTACTTGAATTTGGTAGAAGGCCTTTTTCAAGTCGATTTGATCTAATCAAGCAGTTCGTGGTAACAAAGTGTAAGTAAGGGGCGACCCGGCTCAATAGTAACCGAAACTCTAATACTAATAAATAATAAATAATAATACTTATAGTGATTAATAAACCTAATTAATAAATAATACTAATAAATATGTCATAAGCATCGGATTTTCATGTTGATTTCAAATATATAAGTTTCGATAAGTTTAGTGTTACTCTTCAAAGGTTATGAGCCTGAGAAAATTTGCCTTATTTTCGAAAAAAGGGAGAAACACACCTTAAAAGTCATACTTTCTTAATGGAAATCACACCCTCAGATCCAGCGTATCATAGAACCCTACTACAGAGGTTTCAAACTGTTGTCGGCATAAATGTGGAGTTCTGTATTCTTTGCCAGAAGAAAGATCACGGATGTTTGTTTATTGTTTTTTTCTCTTGGGTGATCGTATCAACCCGTGATCATATCGGGATAGGGCTCATTCGAACGGAAATTAAAAGCTCTAGTGCACTTTTTAAATGACCAAAAATATTACAGGGTAACTGGGCCCGCCCTCGTGCCTATTTTTATCCAAATTATCTAATCAAAATTTTGAGATAGCCATTTTGTTCAGTATTGTGGAAAGATCAAATAACTATGTCTTCAGGTGTAAAATGACCCCCGACAGTCAGTAATGAGAGGCCAGTAAGTTATGAAATCCGCCCGTTGTTTATATATAGTGTTTATTATTAATAATAATAATTTATTACCCGTCAAAAACGGAAAAGACGGAGTATTTAAAAGAAAAAGAAAGAAAAGCACAAAAATTTAAATACACTTCCACTACAAATATTATAAAATAACACTAGTCCAGGGGTGGTTGGGTCTTAAAACATTGGTACTGAATTTCGAGATTCTTCTCTCTATGGCCATGGAAGGGCTGGGGACCTTATATTTCTTAGAGATGTCGCCATTGCGTGCCACAAACGGAGATGCAGGAGAAACTGCTGCAAATGGCAAATGCAAATTTGTTATTGGGAAGTATACATAAATTTTTTTTTTTGGGGGGGGGGTGGATGTGCTTGGGGTGGATTTCAGCGGAGAAAATCTTCCTCGAATAGGAAAATTTCGGCGGAGGGAGGTCTGAATATTCCAGGGGATATGTTACACTGAGGGATTTGACAAAATTGTTATATGAAATTTGTTTTAATTGTCTCGCATTCTTTTTACCAAATTGTTAATGAGGAGATGTTCTGGGGGAATTATCTAGGGGTATTTTTCCACGAGTTTTGTTTTCTGGGAAATAAATTTCAAGGAAGGGGGCATTTCTTTAATGACCGAGAAACTGATTAGAGATTAAAGCCTTATTCTAGCAAAAGAATACTAAGGAGAATGTTTCAGAGAATCTTCCGCATGTAATCATACAGGGAGGGGGATTCTCAGCGAGAATGTAACTGTCTGCAGGGAATTTAGCGGGGGGAGGGTGCACGTTACGCTGGATGAAATTTCCGCGGAAGAGCTTTCTGTGAGGGGGAGGGGTATATTTCATAGATGGTGAGCCAGGTTTACCGGCATTACATGAAAACCGAACAGAAATTATTCCATATATGAAGGGTTGTCCTCTCCTCAATACCTTGCTCTTTACTCTAAAGTTTGACTGTTTACTAAAACTGAAAGACGGGGTAACCCGTGACAGTTTAATTAGAATAGGAAGCTTTTTTAAAAGAACTAACAGCTTTAGCGTAAAGAACAAGGTACTGAGGAGGGGGCAAGCCTTCATATACGGAATAAATCTGCCAAAATTAATGTGCAAATTTTATTTTAACTTCTCATGTACGGTGATCCAAATTGCAGAAATTAAAAAACCTTCAGAAATTAAATAAAAAACAAGTTTCTTTAACTGAAAGTAAGGAACAACATCAAAACTTAAAACGAAAAGAAATTATTCCGTATATGATAGGGGCTGTAAAGGGGCAGTCAAACTTCATAGTAAAGAGCGAGTCGTTGAGGAAAGAGAAGCCTCTTTCATATACGAAATAAGGATTGAACTATCTGGAGGGAATTTGACCGGGGGGGGGGGTGCACTTTACCTCGGATGAAATTTCCACAGAGGAGTTTTCCGTGAGGGGAGGGGTATATTTCATAGAGGGTAAACCAGATTTACCGGAATTATTCGAAAAATTAACAGAAATTATTCCACATATAAAGGGTTGTCCCCTCCTCAATACGATACTCTTTACAGTAAAGTTTGACTGTTTACTAAGACTGAAAAATGGGGTTTTAATTAGAATTACATAAAAAAACTAGTTTTTTTAACTGAAAGTAAGGAGCGAGATTAAAACTTAAAACGAACAGAAATTATTTCGTATATGAAATGGGGTGTCCCCTCCGCAATCCCTCGCTCTTTACGCTAAAACTTTTAATTGTTTTAAAAAGCAGAATTTTTGCAAAGAGTCAAACTTTAGCGTAAAGAGCGAGAGATTGCGGAGGGGACAACCCATTTCATATACGGAGTAATTTCTGTTTGTTTTAAGTTTTAATGTCGCTCCTTACTTTCAGTTAAAAAAACTAGCTTTTTATGTAATTTCTGAACGTTTTTGAATTAATGCATGTTTGATTTTGGCTCTCCACACATAAATTATTAAAATGAAATTCGCATATTAATTCCATTTTTGGCTAAATGGCTTTCTCTTAGTTTTGATCAGACGATTTTAAAAAATAAGGGATGGGGAAGGAGGCCTAGTTGCCATGCAATTTTTCGGTTACATAAAGAGGCAACTATAAATTTTAATTTTTAACGAATTTTTTTATTAGTAAAAAATATACTTAACTTAAGAACTAACTTACGTAACAAACTTTTATATTCTTTAATTTTTATTATGTATATGAGCGGGTTTGTACCCTCATTAATACCTCGTTCTTTACACTAAATCGTAATTTTTGTCCCAATTCTTTAAGAATGACCCCTGAATCAGAAAAGCCGTAGAATAAATAGTTGAAATTACTAAAAATACTATAGCATAAAGAGCGAGGTATTTATCTCCTCCTAAATACCTCGCTCTTTGTGCTAAAGTTTTCCAGAACCCCTCATATCCGTAATAATCTCTGTTCGTTTTAAGTTTCAATGCTACTTTTTACTTTCAATTGAAAAAACATGTCCATGTTTATTTTTTCATTGTTTATTTATAGTTAAATTTAGAAAATACTGCGCACTTTTCATTGAATTTCTGTTCCCCCATGACATATTTCTCCAAGGAAAGATCCTCCCACATAGCCCCTTCCCCTCAACCCCACCCCCAAAACCAAAAAAATCCCCTGAAAACAACTGTACGCTTCCCAATAACCATTATTATATGTAAACACTGGTCAAAGTTTGTAACTTGCAGCCTCTCCCCCAGGGACTGTGGGGGAGTAAGTCATTCCCAAAGACATAGTTATTATGGTTTTTGACTATGCGGAACAAAATGGCTATCTCAAAATTTTGATCTGTTGACTTTGGAGAAAAAAAGCGTGGGAGAGGCCTAGGTGCCCTCCAATTTTTTGGTCACTTAAAAGGGCACTAGAACTTTTCATTTCCGTTAGAATGAGCCCTCTTGCGACATTCTGGGAACACTTGGTCGATACGATGACCCCTGGGGAAAATAAAAAAAAAACAAAAAACAAACAAACAAATAAACACGCACCCGTGATTTGTCTTCTGGCAAAAAATACGAAATTCCACATTTTTGTAAATAGGAGCTTGAAAATTCTGCTATAGGGTTCTCTGATACGCCGAATGCGATGGTGTGATTTTCGTTAAGATTCTGTGACCTTTAGGGGGTGTTTTTCCCTATTTTCTAAAATAAGTCAAATTTTTTCAGGCTCGTAACTTTTGATGACAAAGACTAAATTTGATGAAATTTATATATTTAAAATCAACATAAAAATTTGATTCTTTTGATGTATATTTTAGCATCGAAATTCCGTTTTTTAGAGTTTCGTTTACTATTGAGCCGGGTCGCTCCTTACTACAGTTCCTCGTTACCACGAACTGTTTGATAGGAAGTTTTTTTTAAGTGCTAACAGAGGTAGCGTAACGAGCAGGGTATTGAAGAGGGGGCAACTCTTCATTTACGGAATAAATCTGCCAAAACTAAAATGTTAATTTTGTTTAATTTCTTATGTAAGGTGTGCCAAATTCGAACCTGCGCTATTTGAAAAACGTTCAGAAATAAAAAAGAAAGTCTTTTTAACTGAAAGTAAGGATCGACATTAAAACTTAAAACGAAAAGAAATTATTCCGTATATGAAAGGGGCTGTCCCCTCCTCAACGCCTAACTCTTGGCGCTAAAGGTTTTATTATTTTAAAAAGTAGAGTTGTGACAAAGAGTCAAACTTTAGCGTACAGAGCAAGGCGTTAAGGAGGAGACAACCCCTATCATATACCAATAATTTCTGTTCGTTTTGAGTTTTAATATCGTTCCTTACTTTCAGTTATTTTTTTTTTTTATTTAATGGCTGAAAGATGCTAGCCTAAGATCATTTGTCACTTTAAAACTAATTAACATTGATAATGCTATATAAATATTAATTATATTTACCGTAATGAATGTTTATCAAATTTATTTTTAATAATTTGATTTGCGGGGCCTATGAATGTCCAAAGTCTGTGGCGTGACCACAGCAAAGGTATACAAAGCAATGCACATTCCTTAAAGAAAATGAATATATCACAACGCCATAAACTGATGTGGTAAGCGGAAGAACTATTGTTGGAGTTTTTTCAACACTATCTACCGCATATACGACCAGTCATCGGTATAAATTTGTCATGCACGTACGAAGGAGGAGTCAAGGAGAAATGCGCAAGACATGATGTGCCCGAAAACTCGTCAATGGAAAAGATAGGAACGCGCATTACTGTATTATTCCAAAGCATTTCCTGTGGCTGTGACGGCTGTGACGCAGGTTGTTTAGCCAGTGTCACTATACAGTTTGTCTCTAGGATTTTTGGTAGACCGAATAGAAAACGACTTTGATAGTAAAACTTCCTCTGGGAAAATGCCTTATCAAAGTGTGCAGCTTTTCTATATGACCGGCATATATGATTTTACTGCATAAAGAGTTGACTGTAAAGTCGAATGGGATGTGATCTGGCCTTTGGATATGTCTAAAGCTCATGATGTGCCGCAGATCCTTTAAACAGTATTACTACTCGGCTTGTCACTAGAATCTTTGTTCGAGTGGATCAACAAATGGTCTTGAATATCCTCCGACGAAGTTAGCACCCTTTGAAAACCATTTTTTTTTTAAATATGGACAGGGTTTACGACCTTAATTACATTGAGAGTTGACTGTTAAGCTTGAATGGTTTGACCAACAAACAATTGTCAGGAAGCCGTTCTTTAAAAAAGATTGAGTAAAACTACGCAACTTATATTCAAATCTAAAAATAAATCACGAAAAATTCATATTTACAGCAATATTAATCATAAAGAAAACTAGAATCTTTACAGAGGTCTGGTCAATGCCCAGGAACAACTTGTGCAAATGGACCAGCTAATAATACCATATTCTAATTAACGGTAGGATAATAAACCAATTGTTGTTTTTTTTTGGCTCTTTTTATTAGATGGAAGAATATACTGTTTGCATCCTTTTTGTAACTTCTACATGCTGTGTTTGTTATAGCTTCATTCTCTTCCAATTTTATATTGATATGACCTTGCAAAAATTAACTTTCAAAGGTTGAGAACAGCCTCGGAACTACTGGAAATTTGAAATTTCTGGAGCTGCTAGAAAGTTGAAAGAAAGGTGTATTTTTCAGTTATTCGTCCTTTTTCGTCAACTTTGTAAGATCCTTGAAACAGTTGAAAGAAAAATGAAACTATAAGAACTATAAAAAGAACTATAGAATGATAAACTATAGAACTATAAAAAGAAATATAAGAACTATAAGAAACTATAAAAAAGAAAAAAGAAAAATTTGAGTTATGACAAACCACTGCAGTTCCAAAGACCTAACCAATAAGAAGGCAATAGACCATAACAAAAAATAATTTATTGTCAAAATTTTGGTTTTGCTAAATATCACTCAAGTACAGTTGCAAAAAAGAAATCTGCAAGACGCTCTCAGACAGAATCAATTAGTCAAATTTATAGTATGAAATTAAAAATAATTACTTTTATTTTTTAGCTGAAACTTGGTCCCAGTTTTGTGTTTTTTTAGATTGGTCAAGTAAGAGTGCAAACTAGGAGAGATTTCACAAATTCATGTATACTTCCTCAAAAAACTTTCTAAAAAAACGCGAGAGATAATTTTGGCTCAAGTATAAGGTATGAAACGGTGACCCTAATACTATAATACTATATAGGCGATGATATAGAAAGAGCTTCTTCAGTTATTTACATTTCAAAGCATCTTAAATACAAAAGATAGTGATTAAAAAAAATTACTTTAAATACACCCAAATTATGACAAGTAATTTGATGAACAGGTAGCTTAAAGTTACCATCTATGGCTCCCCACTACCTCAAGAGCCTAATAATATGATTATTTTGGAGCATTAAACCAGAGAATCTATCACCTCAATACTCTCTTAAGCTGTAAGTACGTTAGACCAGGTATTATTCTTTACATATGTTAAATGCTAGTCAGCTTTGGTATGCAGTTAACTAAAGTTGAATAAAGTACTGGGAAATAAAGCTAATCACTATAGCGCAAATACTAAATCATTATGTAGTCTGAACATGGTAGTCAGTAAAGAGTGATTGACTTGCCACTGATCATACTTGTGCTTCGAGCTTGCCATTTTAGAGGAGGCAGACAACTAAGCCCCGAGCGTCAAATACACGACCGTGATTTTGCTGACGATATTGTTCTCGTGGCTCACTGATAGGACCACATTCAACATAATCTGAATGAACTAGCGGCGAAAGCTGCCTCTATGGGGTTCTGTTTTGCCACCGACATGAAATTATAGGCGGGGACGTGAAAGATAGTGCATTTAGACTACAGTTTTGGGAATTTTTTAAGAGAATAGCCCTTCGTACTCTGTATTGTAGATGTTAAAAAACAAGCAGATTAGCCGAAAAGCGGCAACTGTGCTCAGTCTAATTTTTTGGGTTTATGCATGTGAAGGCTGAAGCAGCTAAAACATGTCACCTGACTCTACGATGTAGGTAAGTCTACTGTTCTTCTGCTAGATCAAGGTAAAGCATTGAATTCTACCAAATAATGGCTATTTTTCACTCAATAAGGGATACTTGATTTGCTTGGCAGGAAAGAAACTGGATTTGTCTGTTAAAGGGGAAGTTCTAATCTTACCTTGATGATACTCTCCGAAAACTTCTTCGTCCATGGCAGTAAGTACAGTTTGAGAAACGGTGCTATCAAATTTTCTTGCAAAAAAGTTCTTGTAACCTTCCAAATCCTTGAGTTTTTTGATGTCCTGAAAAGGAAGTCTACATAGTTAATTATCAAATGAAATTGACGGGAAATATTGGATTTGATTCAGAATTTGCAAAAACTACCAGATATATTTGTAATTAGTGAATAATTAGCTGAAACTGCTATTTAAAAATATTATTTACTGTTAACAGTCTCCAAGAGTGCATTATTTCACTACATTCAAATATAGAAAACTATTTTTTTCAAAAAAAAAGGCAGTGAAACGTTACAAAGTAAAATAAAATCGATATTTTGCTTCATAGAAAACAAGCTAAATCGATATTACAAGATTAATGAAAAGCCCAATGTAAGTGTTTACTCATGTAAACTGTTTGCTTCTTTACAAATAAAAAATGAAGCTCATAATCATGAATTTTGGAATAAAAGATCTGATAAATTTAGTTTTCAGTAAAGCACAAATGATACTCAGGTGATCAGAGAGCGTGAGAGTTGGTTGGGGGTGGAAGGATAGATCCAATTTTATTCATTGATATTTCTGCTTGTTTCTAGTCCAACTATGGATTTGTAAAATGTATCCTAAATATAAGCTTTTTTTAACCCCATATGTCAAGAAATCTTTCACTGAAATACGCAGGCAGTTATTCGGCACGAAGTTAGTTTGATTGCAATGCATAATTGATCATGAGATGGATTCCATTTTAGGTTGTTTTGTTTTAATTCAAACAATCCCTATTAGCATTATGAAATTCTTACAATTTCTACGAACTTTATTGCGGATATTTGAAGCCAAAAATTTGTAATGTATGGTTTTGCATGTTTTGTTTAGGTCAATTTAACTAAAATTAGATAAAATAAGATAAAAATACATAAAATTAAATAAAAATAAATAGTAGAGATATTTAGGATACAGAGCAAGGAATTTAATTCCAATTTAGTCCAGGTTTTTGATGTTTCTAATTGTAAATGTTGGAACCCGTTCTTCTTCCGGTTTTCGCAAGAGTTGAATTTACAGTTAGATTTGTCACCAAGTGACCCTTCAAATTAACGTGTAATAAATAACTAAATCGTCTCCGATAGAAAAATTTCAATTATACGAGCAAAAATAAGAACAATTTTTAATAGCGATCAAAATCTGAAAAGCGCAGATATCTGGGGGAATTTCTGCAAAGCCTACTTCCATACAAGTAGGGTATTTAAACAAAAGATGGTTAAAAATGAATAGAACCAGCGTTGATGAAAAACGATGAGTTAAACAATTTGAACTAAACAATGTATTAAAAACAAAGGTGGTGCTCCGATCCTGTCTACGGCAAAAGGAGAATTTTACCACAAAATTGGTGGAGAGTTGTTAAGAAGGCATTGCTATTTTCAAAGGGGTTACCCATTCGCTTCTTTAAGACCAACAGGGTTAAGATCCAAGATTCTTAGGCGAAATATGACTGCCAAGGCCTTTACCGAGGGGTAAAATCGGCAAGGAGCACTGACTTCCCTCATCCCATAGATACCACCTTCGACTGCACTAACTACTCTGCTTGGAAATTCAACAGACTATACAGTGCCTTAAAGTAATCAGGTAAACCAGGACAAATAATAGATCAAAGTTCGTCTTTTGGACTTTTGAGAATACGTTTATCCTCAGACCTATCATGGGTACCCATCACGAGCAGGCACAGTTCTCTTGGGAAAGAAATATGGGATTGACACTTCAATCTAAGAGTATGTTACCATTTAGCTCGGCCATCTCTCTGCGAAAGTCTCGCCTTACACCAACTACTAAATACGGTTACTAACGTTTGCAGGGGCACCTGAATCCCTACTGACACTCATCCGGAGGATCACATAGACAGCTTCAACAGCAAGCTGAAGTGCTGGTCGGGTACCATTGCAGCCTTTACTGAAGATATTTGACGGGGCATCAACGGCTGTATTCTACAAATACATCCAACACCGAGTCGCAGCGAACTATCTACTCACACGAAATATCTTGACTTGTACTGCCGTTTGCCAGTATACACGAAAAGAAAAGGTACGGTGTGATCACCCATACGAGGAGAGAACCCGCAATAAAGATTAAGGAACAGCTTTATAAGAAGTTGCACCAATATTTGGAATGATTTCCTTGGTGATGTTACCCATGAAAACCAACATTTTCATTTCTTTAAAAGGAGTTCCAAATAGCATTAGTGAAAGTTTAGGGTATAAAGTTGACTAATGGTATATCAGGTCCTGTGTTTCTAGAATACTGGCATCACGAATATATATATATATATATATATATATATATATATATATATATATATATATATATATATATATATATATATATATATATATATATATATATATATATATATATATATATATATATATATATATATATATATATATATATATACATTGAAAGCTCTAGGTATATCATCTTTTTATCAATTCAATTATAGGTATCTCATAACCCGCCTATAATTGTAATTAAATAAAAAAAAACAAGTTTTTTTAAATGAAAGTAAGGAGCTAAATTAAAACTTAAAACGAACAGAAATTACTCCGTATATGAAAGGGGCTTTTCCTCCTCAACGCCCCGCTCTTTACGCTAAAGTTTGACTCTTTCTCTTAACTCTACATTTTAAAACAGTAAAAAACTTTAGCGTAAAGAGCGGGGCGTTGAGAAGGAAAAGCCCCTTTCATATACGGAGTAATTTCTGTTCGTTTTAAGTTTTAATATCGCTCCTTACTTTCATTTAAAAAAACTTATTTTTTTATTCATATTCTGAACGTTTTTGAATCAATACATGTTTTGATTTTGGCTCTCCGCAGAGGAATAATTACGACAAAATTTGTATATTCTTTTTTTGGCTAAATGGCTTTCTCATAATTTTGATCGAATGATTTTGAGGAAGAAAGAGCGGGGGAGGAAGCCTAGTTGCCCTCCGATTTTCGGTTAATTAAAAAGGCAACTAGAACTTTTAATTTTTTACGAATCTTTTTATAAATAAAAGATATACGTAACTTATAAATTAGCTTCGAAAAATAACTTTTGTATTCTCATGTTTTTATTACATATATGAGGGGGTTCACCCCCTCGTCAGTACCTCGCTCTTTACACTAAAGCTAAAATTTTGTCCCAATTCATTAAGAATGACCCCTGAATCACAAAAGCCGCAGAATAAATAGTTGAAATTACTAAAAATACTTTAGCGTAAAGAGCGAGGTATTAGGAGGAAATGAACCCCTCACATGGGTAATAATTTCTGTTCGTTTTAAGTTTTAATGCTGCTGCTTACTTCCAGCTGAAAAAAACTTTTTCATGTTTATTTTTTCATTGTTTTTTTTTTAAGTAATGCTAGTAAATCCTGCGCTCCCTTCATGGAAATTTTATTCCCCATGACAAATTCCTCGATGGAAAGTTCCCCCAGCATATCCCCCTCTTCTCAACCCTTGCCTCCAACAAAAAAATCCTCCTGAAAACGCCTGTACACTTCCCAATAACCATTACTATATGCAAGCACTGGTCAAAGTTTTGAACTTGTAACCCCTCCCACGGGGACTGCGGGGGAGTAAGTCGTCCCCAAAGACATAGTTATAAGATTTTTCGACTACGCTGAATAAAATGATTATCTCAGAATTTTGATCCGTTGACTTTGGGAGAATAATTAGCGTGGAAGGGGGCCTAGGTGCCCTCCAATTTTTTTGTTCACTTAAAAAGGACACTAGAACTTTTCATTTCCTTTAGAATGAGCCCTCTCGCAACATTCTAAGACAACTGGGTCGATACGATCACCCCTGGAAAAAAAAACAAATAAACACGCATCCGTGATCTGCCTTCTGGCAAAAAATATAAAATTCCATATTTTTGTAGATAGGAGCTTGAAACTTCTACAGTATGGTTCTCTGATACGCTGAATCTGATGGTGTGATTTTCGTTAAGATCCTATAGCTTTTAGGGGGTGTTTCCCTATTTTCTAAAATAACGCGAATTTTCTCAGGCTCGTAACTTTTGATGGGTAAGACTAAACTTGATGAAACTTATATATTTAAAATTAGCATTAAAAGGGATTCTTTTTATGTAGCTATTGGTACCAAATTCCATTTTTTAAAGTTTTGGTTACTATTGAGCCGGGTCGCTCCTTACTACAGTTCGTTACCACGAACTGTTTGATTGTGTAAAACCAGTTCCGAAAATGCTACACCGTTTCACATAACTGACATAAAATCGTTCCCTTTAGATGCTTACACTATGTGGTTGTGCTACTTAATAAAAATTTCAAATTTTCTGGCTTGCGTCATATATATTTTAATATTGTTCAGTTCTGATTGAATTTTCTAAGGGTGAAGCGAAGTCTAAGCAAGGACTATGCACATTCAGTCAGGTACATAGGAAGCTAAGTGATCTAATTCGCGGGGGCCAATTAGACACTATTTAGTTCTACAACATAATCCTCACCTCAAATTTTAGGGCTTGTGGGCTGCACCCTCCATAGTCTCCAAATTCATTATGGTTGCATTGACCGTCAGGAAAATCTCCCCAGCTCAGAATTCGGTGATTTTCATTCCATCTCGTAGAGCAAAACTGCGAGTTTTGTAATGCCATATGAAAGAAGTTCTAAAATAATAAAAAAAATCAACGTCACGTTCAGTCCATACTGTAGTCGCAATTATAGATAAAAATAAATTTAACTGCGACTAAATCATCAATAATATATTCCCCGCATAACTCTGTTCAACACTTTCAGTCAATAAAGTTTTGAAACAAGAGAAGATATACTCGTGTATTAAAACTGTGACATTATAATCAACCAAAAATACGTATCATTCATATGTCTAGGTCAATGTGTCAACAAGGATGAGTATGGCGAGGCTCAAGCATTTGGTTTCTGGATCCATCAAAAGGTTTGATTCAGAGATAAGGAAACCAGAGCTACCATCGAAAATTTTTGCAAATTCAAATTTTTGTTGGTTAAAATTAGGAGTCCATAGAGTCCGGAAATACCCTGAACATTAATTTGGATGAGGATTAGGGAAAAAAAATAATATAAAGTTGACTGCTCAGTATTTCGTAAATAATATAGTCAAACAGTTTTTGAATATGCTTTTATAAACTTTGAAATATTAGAATACTCTTATAAAAATTTCTGAATTTCTAAACATCCACATTCTTTCATCTACTAACTAGTTTTTGATTTTACCCTAGTATGTCTAATGTATCATTTTAAGTACAGTTACCTAAAACATAATTCACTAAATCTAGGGTAGAACCTGTAAATTTGCTTTTAATAGCAGAAGTAGTGTTAACTTGACCCTTTTCTTCAGAAATGTCTTCGGGGCATTTGTAATATAAGGTTGTCGAAAAGTATCGCAAAGAATCTGTTGCATAAAAGTTGGTGGACAAACATTTGACTTCCCTGAATAATTACAAATAATATGTTTCAAATGGCTGGATCTCGCAATGAGGCTCTCGGACGATACCCTAGCATGCCTAGCACTATTATCAGCCCCGTATTCTTTGACAGGGAAGAAAAAAAAAACAAGTGATCAGTTGAGATCTCGGCATAATATATTCAATAATGATGTTTATGGAGTTTATTCGACCACACACAGACGACAGAACCCTGTGGAAGAAATTAATCTAGCACCTCCTTGATGGGCTGAACAGCCTGTCAAATGTCTTAATTAAATAATTTTTCAGCGTAGGAAATGAAAATAAATTAAAATTTAACACAAACAGACATAATTTAAATTAATTAAAGGAGTTCACATATAACGGGATGACAATGAATCACTAAAATAATTAAGTATTGCGTGGAGTTTCTTGTATTTTAGTACATAACCATCTAGAGAAGTTAGTTTAAATAATATGAAATTAATAACAGATTAAATATAATTCTAATTCTCAGTCAGATAACAATGTTGGCTACAATCATTTTCAATTTACACTTAAGCCTCTAGCAGAAGAAGTCTAGAAAAAAAAATATATATATAATGTCAACGAACATACTTAAATTGTCCGTCAAAGAGAACGCTAATGTTGGCTGAAGTTTCAACCGCGACCCGGTTGAAAAGTATTATTATGTTATGTTTATGTTATTGTTTTTTTTTTAGACCCTTAAAAAAGCCCAAGAACTTTCAATTTTAATTGGTATAGCCCCTTTCCGAGTTTCTCTGACCACCTCTCCCACACGAAAAAAAAGTACGGCACTGGACTTTACAGTCCCTACCGGCGTTGCATAACACAGTCCGGGCTGTAGAGAATTGTAGTAACACAATCACTTTGTGTTTACTTTGTGTTTTATTTCATAATAAAAAATTGTAGTAAACACAATCCGGTGCATAACCGGCGGTGCATCATAACACATATTAGTTATGAACCGCGACCCGGTTCATAACTAATTATTCTGCAAAGAAGGTCTCAATGAATCTAACATTAGAATAAATGAAGTGAGTTAAAAATTATAAAAAAAAAACTTTCAGTCGGATAATAGCAGGTAATACTTCAAGCATTATACAGTTAGTCCTTCAGCATATCAGATGTCAATTAAATTGATTTCAGAATAACTAGAAAAATAATAAATACTCATAGAGTATTAATATTCTAAGATGCATATTGCGTCTATTGGTATCTTTTAAAATCCTCGAGCTTGCTCCACATTTGTTTTATATCTATAAATTTTTAAATCCATGTGTCTATGCATCATTCTCAAATACACATTGTGTCTATCCTCGGATTGGGCTCGTATTTGCTCCATTTATATTTTCAAATGAACGTATCAACTGCAATGTTGTCAAATACATATAATGTCTATCCGTGTTCCTTGCAATCCTGTAACTTGGCCCATAGCTGTGTCATTTGCATTCTCATATGTTTATGACAAACTCTTCATTCTCAACCATATGTTATGTCTATCTATACCCTAAAGCCTCGGAATTCAGCCAATTTTTGCCTTATATATATACAGGCTGTAGAATTCTTGAATCGCGTGATTTTACTGTTCTACTACTGTTGTTTTGATTTTCATTTAGTGTTCTACTATTGAGCATGGCTATAAAACATAAGTGTGTACAGCCTTCATGAAACTGTCGTAAGTACAGATTTAGAGCTACACACCTCACTTAGTTAAAAAAATTAAGTTTTTGATCTTTTGCAGCCCTTTGTCTACTACTACTGCTGCTGCTAACACTTCAACGCAGCATGAAGCCACCTGAAGCCAAATCAGCTGCGCATACTCTCCTTTCTTCCAAATTTGCTCAAAGTTTCAGTCTTTACCCCCCTCTCATGAAGCCCCCATTTCCCCTATCCTTCCTTATAACCTCTTCCCTTTTAGTTTGGGGGTCCTTTTCGATCGGTCCTCGTAAATGGGCAAAAAGAACTAATTTTGAGGCCAACACAACTACGCATGCTCCTCCTCTATCCCAATCTATTTAAAGCCTCCCTTTATACACCTGTCCTGGAATCTCCCATTTCCGTTAAATCTTTCTTTGCGATATCCTCCCACCCCAACTGAGGACAATCTGATTTCTGTTTAGTCCTAGATGGTTAGCCAAAAAGGACAGTCTTTGGCAATCTGCCATCCTTCATCCGCAAAATGTGTTCTAGCCACTTTCTATCATTAGAGCACTAGAGGGTGGGATAAAACCACATTTTTTATGTTTAGCTTGTTGTTTGACAGTCATTTTCACAGTCATCAGTGAAACAGGCATCTAGATAGGAGTATCGTTGTGCATAGTCTTTGCCATGTTCCTTAGGACAAGGTCCGTCAAAATAATCCATACAAATGGGGATAGGATACAACCCAGTTTATGTCCTGTTTCGACACCAAATCAGCTACTAACCTCATTTCCTATCTTCATCATACCAATAGTTTTCTTGGACATATTCCTGATCACTTTAAATTCCTTATCTGGTATACCATACAAGCATAGGCACTTCACTATAGCTCTTCTACCGGCCTAATCATACGCTTCGCATGACCCTACTTCCTGCCCATGTACCCCAGCCTTTCTACCTGAATAAATGTATTCTGTATCGCTTAAATTTCATGCTTCTTAACCATGAAAGGTGATTTTCTGAACCTCCTAGTAAGTCCATTTCAAACCGTTCGAGTTCGTCCCTCAAATTATCAATACAATAATTCTTTTTAGCAATGTAACGCTCCAAATTATAATTTTCATATTATTGGAATGATACAAATTGCCATGGGCTAAAGAAAAGGGACGGATCCTTCCGGTGCAAGTCAGAAAGTAATACTTCATTTCAAAAGTAAAACAGTTCAAAATAGGGATGATACCTTTTTATTGACAGTGAATAGATATAAATTATTTAACTGGATATTTCGAACACATATACAGTGTTCATCATCAGCAGTAAAACTCATTTTACTGCTATATCTATTCACTGTCAATAAAAAGGTATCATCCCTATTTTGAACTGTTTTACTTTCGTCATGGAAAGGCAGTGTGGTCTTCGAACTTATCTACTTCATTTCAAGTCCACACAAAAGCGCTTAAGTCGACTTAAGTCACTTAAGTCGAACCAGACAGCAAGGTGTTCATTGGATCTGCAGTTGATTGGAGGTTTTGTGAAGCCACAGCTACATACCTCAGTTGGTACAAAAGAGAAGTTCTGGATCTTTTCCAACTCTTGAATTAAAGGATTATTACGGTCACTGACAAATTCAGCAAAACTTCGATGCATAGTATACCAGTCAGCCCCGCTATCGACTCTTAGATTCTTCGGCCATTTTCTTTCCTAAAAAGAATGTCTATCGTATTATCTGCAGGTTAAAATTATTAGTATCGAAATAAAGCTTGCTTAATATAAAAAGGAATGGAGAAAAAAGATTGACACATTGTATGAATTAACTTAAAGAGAGTAAGTGCAATCACCTGCTGTTTGAGTAAAACTCACAATCTCCTGTACAAGTGGAGAAACGTATAGTTTTCATCAGCTCATTCATTTTGAATTTAAAAATTGACAAAACTCTTGTTTAAGAAATAAAAAGTATTAACTTCAGTGCTAATACATTACCTTCTGAATTTCTTACATTCAAAGCTCAAAAATTCTCTTTAGCCGGATTGACATTCCATTTAAACAAGATTCCTTACTGTTTATATTTTACACCAAAATTTACTGTTTATTTACTGTTTATATTATGCCAAAATGAAGAAGGTCTTGAAAACTCGGTAAAACTGAAAACAGGCTTTTAGTATCCAGATGGGACCATTCAGTAGCTAGCTTGCTGATCCCAGGACAAAAGAATATCAAAGCTTAACAAAATCAGATGGCAAATTATCAAAACCAGTAGGCCTGCTCTAGATTAATTTTCAAGATTGTATCCAATACAGATGGCGAGTTGATATGTACGGGTATACCTGCATATGCAGATCTTTTTTTATTTCGTTGAGATTGGTTCAAGAACATCTCAACATTCCTATGTGAAAAACAAACAATAAATGCCTTATAAACGATAACACAAAAATGCCCCTCCCTCCCCCACAAAAAAAGAATAGTTCTTATCATAAGAGCTATTAAACATTGCTACGTTATATTAAAATAAAATTGGCTTTCTTTGAATGTTTGATAATGAGGACCTAAGGCTGGCCTTCAATAATATTAGGCTTTTTTGTCCTAGGATCCCAATTATATCTTAGAATTAGCAGGAAAGTATTATGTTGTATTAATCGTTGGTTAATATACTATAGAGAATTCTTGTCAGACAGTTCGTGGTAAAGAACTGTAGTAAGGAGCGACCAGACTCAATAATAACCGAAACACTAAAAAACGTAATTTTGATACCATTATGCACATCAAAAGAATAAAAATTTATGCTGATTTTAGATATATAAGTTTCATCAAGTTTAGTCTTACCCATCCTATGAGCGTGAGAAAATTTGCCCTATTTTCGAAAAAGGAGGAATCAACCCCTAAATGTCATTGAATCATACTGAAAATCACACCATCAGGTTCCGAGTATCAGAAAACTTTGCTGTACTTTCATTTTGTATTTTTTGTCAGCAGAAAGAACACGGATGCGTGTTTATTTGTTTTTTTGTTGTTTTTTTTCTTTCAACCAAGGTGATCGTATCGACTCAGTTTTCCTAAAATGTCGCGAGAGGGCTCATCTAAAAGGAAATTAACTACGGCCATTTTTTTAGTATGGTAAAAAAATCTAATAACTAATAAGACGTTTATCTAATAAGACAATCTAATAAGACGTTTTCAGAGAGAATTTTTTCTGATGGTGGGAGGGGGAGGGCGTTACGTCAGAAGATATTTCCATGGAGGAATTTATCATGGGGGAAGAAAAATTTCCAAGAAGGGGGCGCTGGATTTTCAAGTATTATTTAAGAAACAATGAGAAATTAAATAAGAAAACAAGTTTTTTCAACTGAAAGTAAGGAACAACATTAAAACTTAAAACGAGCTGTAATTATTACGTATATAAGGGGGTTAGTCCCCTCCTCAATATCTCGCTCTTTACGCTAAAGTATTTTTGGTAATAGAGCTATTTGTTCTCATTAAGCGGCGTTTGTGATTCAGAGGTCATTCTTAATGAATGGAACGAAATTCCAACTTCAGTGTAAAGAGCGAGATACGTAATAAAAATCTACGAGTGTAGAAGTTTGTTACATAAGTTAATTTGTAAGTTACTTTTATCTATTACTAATAAAAATGTTCATAAATAAAATTAAAAGTTCTAGTGGCCTTTTTCAGTAATAAAAAAAATTGGATGGAAAATAATCCCCTTCCCACGCCCCTTTTTTATGGAAATCGTCTGATCAAAACTTTGAGAAAACCATTTAGCTAAAAAAAAAAGAAGTAAAATTAATGTGCAAATTTCGTTTTAATTATTCATATACGGTGTGCCAAAATCAAAACCAGCAATAATTTTAAAAACGTTAAGAAACAAAATAAAAAAACAGGTGTTTCTTTAACTGAAAGTAATGTGTAACATTAAAACTTTAAACGAACAGAAATTATTACGTATAATTACGTATATGAGAGGGTTCTTCCACTCCTCAAAACCTCGCTCTTTACGCAAAAGTATTTTTAGTAATATCAAAAGAGCCATTTATTCTGATTAAACGGCATTTGTGATTCAGGGGTCATTCTTAAAGAATTGGAAAAAAATTCGAACTTTAGCGTAAAAACCGAGATATTGACGAGAGGGCGAACCCCCTTATATACGTGATAAATATATACGAATATAGGAGTTCGTTACGTAAGAAATTTTTTAAGTTACGTATATTTATTACTAATAAAAACGTTCGTAAGTAAAACTGAAAATTCTTGTGACCATTTTAGTTAACCAAATATTAGAGGGCAACTAGGCCCCCTCTCCCGCCCCTTTTTCCTCAAAATCGTCTGATCAAAACTTTGAGAAAGCCATTTAGCCAAAAACAGTAAAATTAATATGCCAATTTCATTTTAATTTTTCATATACGGTGAGCCAAAATCAAAACCTGCATTAATACAAAAACGTTCAGAAATTAAATAAAAAAAAAAATGGTTTTTTAACTGAAAGTAAGGAGCGACACTAAAACTTAGAACAAACAGAAATTTTTCCGTATATGAAAGGGGCTGTTCCCTCCTCAACATCCCGCTCTTTAGGCTAAAGTTTGAGTCTTTCTTACAACTCTGAATTTTAAAACAATAAAAAACATTAGCGTATAGAGTGGAATGTTGAGGAGGGGACAGCCCCTTTCATACACGGAATAATTTCTGTTCCTTTAAGTTTTAATGGCGGTCCTTACTTTCAGTTAAATTATTTTATTTTTTTTATTTAATACTGGATAAAAGACCGCGAGTATCACTTTGTTGTGGCTTCGACTCTGTCATACAGTATTTTTGTGTCCAAATCATTGGTTAATCAGCTATAGAAAATTTTTGTTCCAAACAAAAAACCGCGAGAATCACCTTGTTGTGGCTAAGAATCTGTCATACAATGTTATTTTGTAAAAATCATTGGTTAATATACTATAGAGAATTCTTGTTCCATACAAAAGACCGCGAGAATCACTCGTTGTGGCTACAACTCTTTCATACAGTACTGTTGTGTAAAAATCATTGGTTATTATACTATAGAGATTTCTTGTTCCAGATAAAAGACCACGAGAATCACCGCGTTCTGGCTACGACTTTGTCATACAGTATTATTGTGTGAAAATCATTGGTTAATATACTGTAGAAAATTTTTGTTCCGTAGAAAAGACGGTACCTTTCCCCATATTTACATGATTGTCTTCAATTTTTGCGAGTCTCGCGAAAAGCAAGCTGGGTCATAATTATTGATGCTAAATCAGCCAACTGATATACTAGCTTATGAATTATAGTGAGACAGGTCTTGTTGTGGCAATGCTGCCCCACAAATTTTTTCTGTCAATCACTGGTTGGTACTTGAATGAAAATTCAAGATTAGTCCTAATTACTTCCAAGAAATTTTAAATGAGGGAGTTCTAAAATTAATGCTTTTCTGAACAGGATTTTTCTGCTCAACTTACCTTCAATTGGACTACTAATCTCCTAATTTTTCACAGGGAGGGATGTCATTTCATGAAATACGAACAGGGTGACAATGATTGAATTAAATTTACAAGGGGAAGTACTCCAGACCGTCTGGAATTTTTGCGCTCCCAAAAAATCTAAGTCTTATGTTTTTAGTGTTTTTTGTGCATAAATCTAAATATCATTAAAGATTTATCTATTTTTAAGATGTTAAAGGAAATGAAATTAAATGTACAAAATTGAAGATGTCCAGAACTTATAAAAATAAAATTAAATGAGGCACTATTACACATATTCAAATATTGGAGAAAGATCACGTTGTTTTTATTGTTTCTTTAAAAGAAATTAATATTAAGATCATTATTGACGAAGAAACTTACCCCTACGATGTATACATAGTCATCACATTCAACAAAGTGTTCTTGTAGTCGATTCTGCTTCAACCGTCTATCTGGAAGGCTTGAGTAAGACCAAAAGAAATTCCTCCCTTGGTTGGCACCATAATACTTTTCAATTTTGTCCAATTTTCTATAAAATATATAAAAAAAACCTTGAGTATCGTTATATGAGTATTAACCTATTACGCATTTTTAAAATTTACTTAAAATAGACTAAAATCCTTAGGGACCAAACAAGAGTTTCGTCTCTCCAGATACTTGAGCCTCTTCCCCAGTTCCATTATCCTTCTAGAACCATCAAATGTTTTGAGCTAGCCATATTACGTATTTTCAGAATGATTATAATTAAATAGCCACAGCAGAATTAATTCTCTAGCTAATAGTTTTGTTTGCATCGATCAGATCAGATCCTAAAATACTAGAAACCTTTACTGTTAAAGTTTTCCACCGTCCTGCTTGATCATCTGCTTACTGTCGACTTACCACCACTATTGTTACTACAGAAAACTCATTGTATTGCCCACTCTTCTGGAGCAGACACAGCTCCAAATGCTCGTCCCTCCGAGTAAGTCCAAAACGAAACTTATTTTGGAGTATTTTGCCACTCTCGAGAACAGGTCTGTATGCATAAATTGTATTCATCTTTGTTTTTTTTGTTGATTGATTTTTTTTTTTTCTCTGTCAATTAATTTCTTCATACACAAAAAAAATACGAGTCCATATAACACGGAGGGTACAATCCTTAGTTTAGTATCATTTCGTAGAACCAAATTGGTTGCATCAGGAATGCTGTAGCAACACAATGAAAACTAAAAACATAAAAAACAAAATGCAAACTTAGATTATACCCCGATATTTTTCGGATATTAACACGATATCTTCAGGCGACGTGGTAATCATTTTAGTACCTCTGATTACCAAAAGAAGGTATCAAACTGGATAAAGCACTTGGAAAAATATATTTTTTAGACTCTATGTCTCTATATTGAACTCCACTCTATAATACTAATTAAATTCAAAACTAAATACATGCCATGTGAGAGTGAAGAGATTGAAACACATTGTTGAGAATTTTCTTTAAAAACTAACTAAAACTTAAAATCTAATTTTAATTAAAAAAACTTAAAATCTAAATTTTCTTTAAAAACTCCAAACATCGGATTTTAATTAAACGATCTAGATAGCTTTAATGCAAATAAAGGTTTTTGGCTTTCACAGCCCCAATGCCATCCCTAAGTTTGCCAATGGATCATTACCCAGAAATTAAAGCACATTAATACGACAAAGCTTGGTCTTACGGATCTTCTAGTTGCAAACAACTTATCATTTTCGTATGACAGTTATTTTACGGTGAGTTTTAATAATGTTTTAAGAGTAAAAAAATATTGCTTACCTCCTGACACTTTAGTTTCAAGTTACTTTCTGAAAAAAAGTTTGAGCCCCTTTTCAGGAGTAGCTTATCATACTTTTGACAACAGTATATTGGAACGCCTTCTCCATCGAAGAAATAAAATAGCTATAAACAACATTTTTAAATTGAATTATCGTTTTGTTCTCATTGGCTTTAGCTCTTTTTTTACTTTTTAAATTTTAAAAAGCAGGGAAAAACAGGAAGTTTTGTTTTACCGAAACTAAATTTTTGAACTATTATTTGAATTGTCATGCCTATGACTGTCATATACTTCATTTAGCTTCTTTCAAATAATGTCTGTTGGGATTACTGGTTAGATTGGCTCTTGATTACCATTTAGAGCCAAATTTAGAGCCTTAATTGCCAATTTTAGCCATATTAGTGAGTGTATTGGATATATGGTTATTTCCCGTAGTTGGCATTATTTCTTAGGCTTCCTTTATTATTTAGAGAAAAAGCTTCAAAATGTATTGATTTCACTCAATATAAGAGTGTTTACTCACTGTAAAGGAAAGCAAGATTCACTCAGGTTTATGAAGAAGTCCCAGTCCGGTGCCCACTCCAATAGCTCCTTCAAACCATGTCTAAGGAGCTGGTAGAGTGAGGGGGCTCCCCATATACCTTTAATCCTATGTTTTTGGAGTCGGACATTTGGAAACATGTCTTCCAGCTTCTTCAACTCGTTGTATAAATAGTCCTGCAAAATTGAAATAATAAAAGAGGTGCTATAGAATTTGAAATTATTATTTAAGACAATAAGATATCGAAGTTTAAATAAAACAGAGAAAGTGAGTGAGAGAAAAAAAGAGAGAAAGTAGGGAACCCATACAACATTATTAATAAAAATAGCCACCAGGTCCAGTAAAATAAGCCAAGAAAAAGTTTGAACTAAGTGTATGAACTTTTTTACAAAAAATGTGAAAGCTTAATTTACAGTAAAACAAGACAAAAATAGAATCTTTGGTATTCTACAAATCAATTAAAATATCAGGAAATGTGAATTTAAAAAATATTATAACGCTTTCTTTAAATAAAAAAAAACAACATCCAAGTTATAATATTGTTTAAGATGAGGAATCACGCTAATCCATATAAAAATAGCTAAAGATCGCAGTTTTCATTCAAAGTAGTCCTCTTCCAATATCCTATGACCATCAATTAAATCTTGAGTGGTCATTGTGACCGTAGTCTGGGGTGATACAGGGAAGAGGTTGTGTTCCCATACAATTATTCGTCTCTCAATGTTCATTTTAAAATGTTACAATATGGTCATCTATTTCCGAAAGCTTATCAATTTGCTATTTTGAATAGAACATGGCATTGCATAATTCATTCTTATGCATAAAAAAGAGAAGGTCATTGGAGCCCTAAAATGTTTTCGATGGAGGTTTCTGGACCATTCAAACAAAAAACACGGCATAGCATTGTCACTTTTTTAGGCAATTCACCAAAAAATTGTTCAAAATAAGCCGTTTGCACATATAAGTAAGAGTCGCTTTCCCGAAACACCTGAAAAATACTCTTCATCAAAATTTTGGCTGTATCTTACTATATATATATATATATATATATATATATATATATATATATATATATATATATATATATATATATATATATATATATATATATATATATATTTCAGAACCTATCTTGGACCCTCATGTTTAAAGTCGATGATCTTGAATTCTGTTTCTGAATTTGAGGTAGCTCGTATCGTGAATGCTCTTAAAGGATCATCCTCTTCAGGACCGGACAAAATTCCTACAAGTGTTATCCGTGCCATTCTGCTTGCTATTCTGTCACCATTGACTAAGCTTGTCCATCTGTCTTTTGAGTAAAGAATTTTCCCTGAATCGCTCAAGCGAACTAAGGTTTTATTGCTGTATAATGGTGGTTCTTGGAGTGATCCTCCTAATTATAGGCCAATTTCTCTCCTATCTGTTTTCAGCAAAATGTTTGAGAAGGCTTCTTCTATCCAGGCTTCTTAGTTTTCTGGATGCAAAAGAATTTTTGCATGATTTCCAGTTTGGATTCCGAGCGAGTCACTCTACGGAGCATGCTTGCGCAGCTTCCTCGAATCTCATTCATTTGGCAATAGATTCTGGTCATATCCCTGCAGCTTTATTTTTGAATGTCCGTAAAGCTTTTAATTCCTTGACTCATCGGGTTCTTCTTTGTAAACTATCGCATATTGGTATAAGATCAAACACTTTTTCTTGGTTTGATTCATATCTTTCTGGTAGGCTTATTTCACTTGATCTGCTTTTCCGGAGTCCTTCTAAAGTATATTATGGCGTCCCTCAGGGATCTGTTCTTGGTCCCATTTTATTTCTGATTCATGTTAATGATCTGAATTAGGCGCTAAAAAAACACCAGGCCTCTGGCATGCTACAACCTGTGTCATCCTGATGCTAGGTCTTGTTCCAATACTACTTCTAACGAAGATTTTCTTGTTGCTTTTGCGGGACTCTTGGGAAGACTGAATGTGATATCAAGTCTAACTTTGTGGCATTATTCAAGAGAGTTATTTCATGGTTTAATGCGAATTACTTTGTCTTGAATGGTAGTAAGTCACATTTTCTTATCTTTTCCTGAATTGGTATAGCTTTCCCTCAGCTTACGCACCTTCAGGTATCACAAGGCTCCTTGTGTAGACCAGAGAATCGGGTGGTCCGGTTTCTTGGTATCCTGCTTGATGAGAGCCTTTCATTCTGAAACCATATAGCCATGATTAGGGTTAAGGTCTCACGGAGTTGGGGTATCATTCGAAAACTTAGACACACATTTCCTGGATCTACTCTGAAACTTCTTTTTTTCTGTCTTGTCCAGTCATATGTTTCTTATTGTCCCATTGTATGGATATCTACTTTTCCGTCTACACTGTGGTCAATTTCTGTCATGTATAATAGAGCACGGCATCTGGTTATGGACACCAACCGTTCCTCACTAACACCGCTGTAAAATATACGGTCTATTTACATTATTTCTTGTGCTTCTTTTGTCTTTCATCAGCTTTACGGCAATCTTCCAAAATAATATCTACATTCCGCCTAACCATACTATTTGATCAGATTTCAATCCTCTAATTACTTGTCAACATGTCTGGAATTCACTACCTTCTTCAGTATAGAGATGCCACTTGTTTGGGACTATTAAAAGGATTCTTAAGGATCATTTAATAAAGAATTAAATAGAATAACTTTTTTTTCTGTGAGGAGTTGATGTCCCTTGAGTTCTGTTCATGGTGTATGGTTGTCTTCTCTGCGCTTTGACTCTCAGGTCTCAGGTATGTTCTCTATGTTCAGGTATGTTCTATTGTTCTTTTTTTGTAGTTGTTGCTTATATTGCATCCCCCTTATATATATTGCTTATATTGAAGTTGTTGCTTGTATTTTTTTCATCCCCCTAGTATCCCTGGCCATGGAGCCTTTCGGGGGGGAATAAGTGTATTGTAATTCCATTTTGAATTTTGTATTGTATTGTATTGAATAATAAACTTCTAGCTTCTAACTATATATATATATATATATATATATATATATATATATATATATATATATATATATATATATATATTTATATATATACTTAAATATATGGATTCTCGTTGTCACTTGTCTTCTATCCGCAGACAATTTGAGCGGTTTCTTGATGTCATGACGCAAACCACAGGTTCGATACAGCTATCCTGTGAATATGAAAAATATGAATTCTTTTTTAAAGAAGACGGCTTCACCGCTGTGCCACGTTTTCGGCACGTGGCAGGCTTCTATATATGGATTCTTATTGTCACTTGCCTTCTAACCGCAGTTAATTTGAGCCTTTTCTTAATGTCTTGACGTCACCAAAAGTTTGATACAGCTGCTCTGTGAAAAATACGAATTCTTTCTTAAAGTCCTGACCTATTTAGATTGATTTTGTGGCCAGTCATCGCTGTTCCTTGTTTTCCAACCCTAGATTTACTTGTCCGTTTTTGTTCATCTTTACCTATGAAAGTTTCATTTTCTGGCCAGTAATCGCTGTTTCTTGTTTCCCAACAAGAAAAAATGTAGATTTCATACTGGCAATGTAGATGTCATTGTAAATTCTTGTTCATCTATACCTCAGAAAGTTTTTTTAGATTCATACATCATCTCATTTAATTTCCTAATGCGTTACACAAAACCAACACTTCTTTTCCAGTTTCCAACTACAGATCAAAATTTTTTACAGATGTTCAAAATTTTGTTTAAAATTCAATTGTATTTTCACTGTCGTTTGTTCCCTGCCATTTTCTTTAGCTGTTGCGATTCTCACTTTCACCAGTTTTCTAATCATATTTATCTGTGCTTCATTTTCATCAATGAAACCCTTAAATTTTTTATATAACCTTGCATTAGAATTGGTGCCTTTGTAGAACTACAATTCTTTTGTTGTTGGACGTTCGCCTTAGCCTGTCTTTTGTCATTTTGAAAAACATAACGCCAAAACTTTGTTTTTTAACCAAGGCTGATGCAATATCAGGTTCTTGGCTAACGTCCTTATAAAACCTAACGTCGTTATTTATAGCTATTTCATTGCTTGGAGCTTTTATAAAGTGTTAAACGTCAACTTTAGCCCCGGTTTATCCTTTGTCATTACGAAATACTTATGGCAGAAATTTTTTTTTTTTTTTTAACCAAAGGCATGGTAAGCATTGATGAACTTATACATATCAAAATCCCAACCACAATTATCATAATTATCATTTTCAATTTTGGTAAGTTTTGACTCCGCTGTCGCTTAACTTCTAACCCTATTTTTCTTTCTCCTTCATTTGGATTTTCGTTTCTTGAGACAATTTGCCAATTGTCTTAACTTTAGTTGTCCCTATTGGTCTAGTTTCACATTCCGGTCCAGGTTGAAGATTTGTTAATTGTCAGGTGGTGGGACAAAAACTTCTTTTTTTTCCGACGAATTATCATTTATAACACTTTTAAATTTTCGTTTTTTGGGTCTTGTCTCATTTCATAGTCCATGTTGTTGATTCTCAACCGTTGTGAATTTAATTTATTCGGGGTGTTCTCTTGGTCTTGTCACGTTTGATAGTTAAGGTGGTTCCAATGATTGATCATTTTAATTCTCAAAGATATTTGATTATTCGACCAAGTACAATTTTCACCAACGATTTTTACTAAGGCTCAAACTTTCAGCTTTCTTTTTTATGGTTTTTGAATTTTTGTAATCCCTTGTCAAAATATATACAAATATTTTTGCATTTACCAGTTTTTGCTGTTTAAGTAATTTAATGTAAGCTTTTCCATGCATGAATATCATCAATTTTTCCACGTAAGTGTGACAACGTCATTGTAGTACTGAAATGATGTATAGACAAATGACGTCACTGACGTGAATCTCTTTTTCAAAATTAAGGCTGTTATTGAATTTTCTCAGACTTATGATCTGTCTAGATCATTTTTTTATGGGAGAAAAAACAAGATGAAGCCGATTTTTATGCAATGGAGCCATTTTCAAGAAAAAATAAATAGATAGGCTACATAAATATTAATACAATTACCCCTCGTTTGTAAAGATAACGTATATATATATATATATATATATATATATATATATATATATATATATATATATATATATATATATATATATATATATATATATATATATATATATATATATATTAAATCTAAGGTTTTATTTTTAAACTTTCTATCTTAGTATCATGTTGGTGTACTCTAAATATGATAGTCCTCCTTTTATCCATCAATTTTCGATTACCAACATGTCGTTATTTTAGTGAGATTAAATAAAAAAAAAATAATTTTTTTAGCTGAAAGTAAGGAGCGACATTAAAACTTAAAACGAACAGAAATTACTCCGTATATGAAATGAGTTGTCCCCTCCGCAATCCCTCGCTCTTTACGCTAAAGCTTTTAATTTTTTTTAAAAAGTAGAATTGTGGCAAAGAGTCAAACTTTAGCGTAAAGAGCGAGGGATTGCGGAGGGGACAACTCATTTCATATACGGAGTAATTTCTGTTCGTTTTAAGTTTTAATGTCGCTCCTTACTTTCAGCTAAAAAAATTATTTTTTTTTTATTTAATTTCTGAACGTTTTTGAATTAATGCATGTTTGGTTTTGGCTCTCCGCACATAAATTATTAAAATGAAATTTGTATAATAATTCTTTTTTCTTTGCTAAATGGCTTTCTCTTAGTTTTGATCAGACGATTTTGAGAAATAAGGGGTGGAGAAGGAGGCCTAGTTGCCCTCCAATTTTTCGGTTACTTAAAAAGGCAACTAGAACTTTTAATATTTAACGAACGTTTTTATTAGTAAAAAATATACGTAACTTAACAATTAACTTACGTAACAAACTTTCATAACCTTATATTTTTAATATGTATACGAGGGAGTTTGTACCCTCGTTAATACCTCGCTCTTTACACTAAATCGTAAGTTTTGTCCCAATTCTTTAAGAATGACCCCTGAATCAGAAAGGCCGTAGAATAAATAGTTTAAATTACTAAAAATACTTTAGCATAAAGAGCAAGGTATTTATCTCCTCCTAAATACCTCACTCTTTATGCTAAAGTATTTTTAGAACCCCTCATATGCGGAATAATCTCTGTTCGTTTTAAGTTTCAATGCTACTTCTTCCTTTCATTTGAAAAAACGTTTTCATGTTTATTTTTCATTGTTTTCTTATAGTAATGCTTGAGAATCCTGCGCCCTTTTCATTGAATTTTTCTTTCCCCATGACAGATTCCTCCAAGGAAAGATCCTCCAACATAGCCCCCTCTCCTCAGCCCCACCCCCAAGCAAAATAAAATCCCCCTGAAAACGTCTGTACACTTCCCAATAACCATTACTATATGTAAACACTGGTCAAAGTTTGTAACTTGCAGCCCCTCCCCCAGGGATTGTGGGGGAGTAAGTCATCCCCAAAGACATAGTTTTTATGGTTTTCGACTATGTTGAACAAAATGGCTATCTCAAAATTTTGATCCGTTGACTTTGGGAAAAAAATGAGCGTGGGAGGGGGCCTAGATGCCCTCCAATTTTTTTGGTCACTTAAAAAGGGCACTAGAACTTTTCATTTCCGTTAGAATGAGCCCTCTTGCAACATTCTAGGACCACTTGGTCGATACGATGACCCCTGGGGAAAAGAAAAAAAAAAAAACAAAAAAAAAAAACAAACAAATAAACACGCACCCGTGATTTGTCTTTTGGCAAAAAATAGAAAATTCCACATTTTTGTAGATAAGAGCTTGAAACTTCTACAGTAGGGTTCTCTGATACGCTGAATCTGATGGTGTCATTTTCGTTAACATCCTACGACTTTTAGGGGGTGTTTCCCCCTATTTTCCTAAATAAGGCAAATTTTCTCAGGCTCGTAACTTTTGATGGGTAACACTAAACTTGTTAAAACTTATATATTTAAAATCAGCATTAAAATGCGATTCTTTTGATGTAGCTATTGATATCAAAATTCAATTTTTTAGAGTTTTGGTTACTATTGAGCCGGGTCGCTCCTTACTACAGTTCGTTACCACGAACTGTTTGATTTATCACTTTCTATTAAAAGGATTTTATCCCTATTTGAACTTTTATTTATGCTCATATTCTATAAGTGAAACTATTCAAATACAAAGATTTACCTGTCTCAAGTCAACATGTAACAAATAATAATGCTTTGGAGAATAGAGGGCTTGTAGCATTTGTTTAATTTGCCGGATTTTTCTTCCATTAAGACCTATATGAAAAGCCAAAACGGCGGGAGAAGTTTCATGGTTTGGCAGCTTTGGGGGCTCGATTTCTGAAAAAAAGAATACATTAGAATGATTCTAAACTATTAGAATTCGAGAAAATAGAGCACAATTATTTAATTAATTTGCCGATTAATTACTTAGCCAATTATTTAATTGCTCCCATTCAGAAGGTCAAAGACTATTGGTGTATAAATCATCGTTAATTTTGAGTTATATGCCAGAGCCATGTTAACTTCTCTAAAAGTTAACATGGATTGTTATGTGGGTGCTATTTTTAGTAAGTTTCTTTTTCCAAAAAAAAAAGCATTTTCTCTTATCCTTTTTTTTGTCTCTCTGCTTGTCTCAGTTTTTTACTCTTTGTCTCTCTCCTCTCTCTTTCTTCTCCCCCCCCCCTCTCTCTCTTTCTCTGTAGCACCTTTAGCGACACCTTCTACGCTTCTCGCTAGAATAGCAAGATATTCCTCGTAATCTAAAACTAAGAAAGTTGAGCACTAATTTGGCATCCATGAGACTCAATGGCTGTCTCCATTACCACTGACATATCACTTACTAAATATTAAAGAATATATTTCGAAAAAAAAAGGCAAAAATACCAAAAATGTATTAATTATACGAAAAGCACAAGAAATATGGGAAAACCGTAAAGAAATTAGGGAGAGTGCAAACTCAAGGCACCCCCCCTCCTGGGTGCGTTCCTCTAGCAATCAGTATCCGATAATATTCATAAGATACCAATATGCCATGTATGTTTTTTTTATCTATTTGATAAAATATTAAAACTATCGAGCTGCGTTCCTGATTTTAGATACTTTATAATATCTTAGGTTTTAGGATTTAGACGCTATCTCCCCGTCCTTCGACTCATAGGGCATCAATACGTTACTGCACGACCAACTTCGTTTGACAAATCTTCTACTTATTCGATGACATCAATTTTAAAACGGCCTAAAAACTTTGGCAAGAAAGTTATTGTTTCAAATATCGAAAACATTAAAATAGCGATCAGAATAAGTTGAAAGAAATTAATTTTTGTCAAAATTCAGTACTGGATCTTGTCCAAGGATACCAAAAAATAACATCCAACCAAAAATGCTAGTAAGTTATTGGCAAAAATCTAAGTATGTCAAATTCTCTCAGTAATTGAAACTTGCTTTAAAAAAGCTTAACATCTTAAGAAGTCTTGGAAGCTAGATTTTCAAGTTTGAAAAATAATCACAATTATATATTCTACCGTTGAATTTCTAAGGTCAAATGACGAGAATGGATAAAAGGGAAACATGATTTAGTTGTCAATGAATTCTTAGCAATAATTAAACTTTATTATAAATAAGCTTGCCAGGACATGGCCAGGACTTAGATCCATGCTTTCCAAATAAATGTTGGTAAATATAGCCAACGTCGCTTTTGTCAGCCAACACTGCCCAATGCTTATAGTCCAGGACTTTTAGCTCAAAAAAGGGTCGAACCCGGACAAAATTGCAATATAAACGAAAATGGTACCAAAATGATCAGAAAAAAATTCTGTACAACATACTAAAAGTCCCCATAAATCCGAGTGGGGCGAGTACCCGAAAAACAGGGGAAAAGGGGGAAATGCGGGGGAAAATGGGAAAAATGCCGAACATGCCCAGAAAATAGTTTAAAGTGAGTTTTCTAGGGTTTTCACATACGCTGATTACGAAATTGACATCCAAAATTCAGTATAGAAAAAGAGTACTACGGAAAACGGGGGAACAGGGGAAAGAGGGGAGAAAAGAGAAGAATACAGGGTAGGGGTAGAAAGCGGTTTGGAAGATATTTTCTGGGGTATTCCTATCTGGTGATTATGAAATTGAGATATAAAATGATATACAAAAATCGATTAACATAAAACGGGGAAATGGGGGGGAGGGGAAAAAGGAAAATATACAGGGTAGGGGTAGAAAGCATGTGGAAATGTGTTTTCTAGGGTTTTTCTATCTGCTGATTATAAAATTGACATCTAAAACAAAGTTCGAGAACAAATACAGGACTCGTTACTCGACGCTGTACCTCCCCTACTGTTGTCTTCGATGGATACAGCGCTGGTCCAACCACGAAAGATGCTACGCACAACCGACGGTGTAAGGGAAGCCATCATCAAGTGATCGATTTCAGTTTAGGGATGAAGCTCCAGAAAAAGAAGGAAGAGTTTTTGAGCAACTCTCAGAACAAACAGCGAATTATAAGCTACATCGGGGAAAAACTCAGAGCCAAAGGATTTGAAGTCGTCCATGCGAAGGACGATGCTGACTATCTAATCGTGAAGACTGCCGTAACGAAAGCAGAAAACTCTGAAACAATAGTTCTTGGCAACGACACTGACCTTCTGATTCTACTCTTGTATCACCTCCCGCCTAATGCAAAAACACTTTACTTCGAATCGTCAACGAACGCAAAAGAAGCGATAACACGGTTCTGGTGCCTCAACGAAGTGCAAAAAAAAATGCGAGAAGTATCCAGGCTGCTTCTGGTAGGGCACGCACTCTTGGGATGTGACACGACCTCACGAGTTTTCGGACTTGGAAAGCAAGCTGTGCTACCTCTTTTGAAGAAGAGCGAAGTGTTCAGAAAAAAATGCAAAGTGTTTCTGGATGAATCATCGTCCAAAGATGAAATTGTGAAAGCGGGTGAATATCTTCTCCTCAGCTTGTATAAAGCACGACCAAACGAAGATCTCACTAAGCTGCGACATCGAATTTTCTTGGAAAAAGTTTCTTCGTCTAATACTACGGCGTTTGTTAAGCCTGAAAGGCTTCCGCCAACCGAAGCTGCAGCTTCATTCCACTCCCAGCGAGTGCGCCTCCAGGTATCCCGTTGGAAAGGGGAACCAGCTGACCTCGACCCGGCTGACTGGGGTTGGGTCCTCAGAGACCATAAATACTCACCTGTGATGACCCATTTGTTGCCCGCACCTCAGACTCTTTTGAGTGTCGTGAGATGCAACTGTAAGACAGGCTGCGAGAACTCGCGATGCAGCTGCAAGAAAAATGGATTAGCGTGTACGTTCGCGTGCGGAGAATGTCAGGGTATCAACTGTTTGAACAGGGACAACGAGATTGTCGAAGACGAGGAGCTCGACTAGTGATATCAATGCTGTGTTTTTCAAGTCAACTATACTGCCTTCGAAAGTGCAAATTTTACATATAATAGCCATTTTATATATAACTGCCAAGCGGTTGTTTTCTTTATGTTTAGTAATTCAAATGGTTGTAAGAAATGTCTGTGATTCAAGAAAGTACAAGTTTGATACTTAAGCGAGTTATTTTGTCCATAGGCCTACTTATTAGCCATTAGCAGCTGGCTCAGGAGTCAGGCCTCCCTTCCCCTTTTCCGTTGTTTCCTCCAGTTTTGTTCGGTTTTCATGGTTCTCGTTTTCTTTCCTTCATTTTAGGGGTCAGTTTCGTGATCAGCAGATAGAAAAACCCTAGAAAACACATTTCCACATGTTTTCTACCCCTACCCTGTATATTTCCCTTTTCCCCTCCCCCCCATTTCCCCGTTTTATGTTAATCGATTTTTTTATATCATTTTATTTCTCAATTTCGTAATCACCAGATAGGAATACCCCAGAAAATATCTTTCAAACCGCTTTCTACCCCTACCCTGTATTCTTCTCTTTTCAACCCTCTTTCCCCTGTTCCCCCGTTTTCCGCAGTACTCTTTTTCTATACTGAATTTTAGATGTCAATTTCGTAATCAGCGTATGTGAAAACCCCAGAAAACTCACTTTAAACTATTTTCTGGGCATGTTCGGCATTTTTCCCATTTTCCCCCGTATTTCCCCCTTTTCCCCTGTTTTTCGGGTACTCGCCCCACTCGGATTTATGGGGACTTTTAGTATGTTGTACAGAATTTTTTTCTGATCATTTTGGTACCATTTTCGTTTATATTGCAATTTTGTCCGGGTCAAACCCTAAAAGTCCTGGACTATTATCTTCTCTGATATAATCCCCGTGTGTTAAAATACACCAAATTTTAATTCTAGTAATTTTCGAAGTTACTTAATAATTTAAAAAATATGGTAAAATATTCTAAAGATAAGGTAATCGTCAAGACCAGAATTCCAATACATTTTTGTACTCTGGTTCCATAAAAAAAATAATAATAAATAAAGACAAACAAACGAGTGGAACATTAAAAAAATGAAAATTTAATTTATGCTCCGCTAAGCATCTATGATAAATTTTAAGTCTAACTAGCAATTGCTGTCAGAGTAAAATTATAATAAGAACTATTTGATAAGTCAAATAAGAGTTATATCGTTATATGGCCGTAATATGGTGGCACTCGTTGATGAAAACAAATATTTTCTGTACTACAGCACAAATAATGCATTATGTGTGTAATTTGGTGAGTTGAGCAATTATCTATTTCCGAGCATGAATTTTTTTATTAGCCCGTCAAAGTGGAGTTTTAAGATCGACATTTTTTTCATATAAAAAAATTAGTAGCTTGAATAACAATTTTTATATCTGTTCGATAAATTTTACAAAATGTATTTTATTAGTAAAAAATGGCTGTAAAAAATTTAGTTCAGATACAGGATTTTTAAACTGAATTTTTATCATTTTAATTGTCCACCACTGTAGCACAAGTGCGAAGTTGAAACCAACGAAGGACATGAATCTATCTCACATCTTGAATTTTATCGACGTGGCTGTCGTGTGGCTTGAACATGTGACCTTTTAAAAGTCAAACAAAACGAAGTCAAATCATAAAGTAAGTCAGCCAAAAATAGATCCTGACAGAGGTTGTTATAACCGTTACTGGTAATCAAAATATACATTTAAACGTATGCATGTGCTGTCTTTAAATTATTTACTGGAGCATCCTGCTTGATGCAGACACGGGGATTGCACGAGTGAATTATTCCAAATATTGTAAGTTTTTCTTATATTTTCCTAAACTAACTTTTAGTATTAAAAACCATAGCGGAACTGATATTTCATGTAGCCCAAACAAGAGTCCTCTTGTCATCCACTGTGTTTTTTATTGTGTTTTTTAGTAGGTTTGTTTCATGTTTTATTTTTAGTAGGTTAGGCTAGTAGGCAGTTCAGTAGTTATTATTAGTAGATTAGTTTTCATTTTTACTAATTTTGTATTCTTCTTGTATCATCACAATTTTAGAGGATAGAAGTTTTATTATTGCTATCATTGTGAAATGGTGTATCAGAAAATATCAACTAGTGTTTAAAATGAAGTATATTTCTTGTTTCATAGGAGGTGATAAAATCATCAGCAGTCCTTTTTCATAAACAAATGGCAGCCTGCTAGTATTAGAATTCAAATACAAGAACCATAAGAATCAAGCCCAACTCTTTCCACTTGGCTTCTAATCTCTATTCTTTGGGGTCACTAGAATTCCACTCATTAATACGTTTTTTTCTCACATAAATAAAAAAAACACTGTCTTACTTAACTTACTTAAGTCCCGTCCATCCTCACGGGACGTTTTGGGGCTCTTTTGACAGGGCATGAACTAGGGCTCGGTACGTTGTTCTATCGTGTGCAGTTCGAGTCAACTCTATCATCCGCTTTCGGTCAAAGTTTTCAATCCACCTCTTGCGGGGTCTTCCTCGTGGTCGAGATCCGTCTATGATTCCTTCGAGGGAGATTTTTGGTAGACGGTCATGGTCCATTCTCTTGACATGCCCGAGCCATCGCAGTTGTTGTCGTTTGATTTTATTTAGGATTGTGTCGGGGGACTTCAGCCGTCTTCGCACCTCCTCATTGGTCACATGTTCAGTGTAGGTGATTCTTGGGATGCAACGGAGACATCTCAGTTCGAATGCAAGTAGGTTGCGCTCATTTTCAATCTTCAGGGTCCAGGTCTCACACCCATATATAGCAATTGGCACAATCAGGCTGTTGAAAAGTTGAACTTTCAATGGTTCGATAGGTTTCAGCATTTCCAGATATTTGTGAGCCTATTAAAACAGGAGCTATCAAGAGTTAGACGGCGTTTGATGTCGAAGGTATGACAATTGTCCGCTGTGAGGAGACTGCCCAGGTAGACAAATTGGTCGACCGTTTCAACTGGCTGATCATCAATCATTATGGAAGGAGTAGCTGCTTGTTTTTGGCGTGACGTGATCATAACTTTCGTTTTTTGGCGTTAATTTGCATGCCAAAAGGTTTTGTGGCTTCGTTGAGACAGTCTGCTTGTCTTTGGAGATCAGCGGCCGTTGCAGAGAGCTGGTCGATGTCGTCAGCATAGGCGACCTTGTTTACTAGGACTCCACCTATTTTAGCTCCATGTTCGTTTGGTATCAGTGACAGTATGGCGTGAAGAAACAGGTTGAACGGGTGAGGCGACAGAATACATCCTTGTAAAACTCCCGAGGATGTTGAGAATTCATCAGAGAGTCCATCAGTGGTGAGTATCCGGCTTCTGGATTGGCTGTATATATTCTCAATAATCGTGACGATTTGGTCGGGGATACCGTAACGTCTTAGGATGTGCCACAGAACTTTCCTCCAGATTAAATCAAAGGCTTGCCGAAAGTCAATAAGGAGATGATATAGGTCTCTGTTGAACTCGACAAAGCGTTCCATGAGCTGACGAACGGTGAAGATTTGGTCAATGGTCGATCGTCCAGGTCGGAAGCCAGCTTGGTATTCACCCAGAACGGAGGCTACAATAGCTTGGATTCTACGTAGGAGAATTTTGGTCATAATTCTGGTTTGATGACTGGTCAATCTGATCGGGCGGTAGTTCTCACACTCTCTTTTTGAGCCTTTTTTGTGTATTGGGACCACTGCTGCCTTACACCATAGCTGAGGGACGTGGCCCGTTGACCACGCGGCTGACACAACTTTGTGGTACAATTCGACGACGTCCTCTGAGTTAATGTTAATTAGTTCATCAGTGATACCGTCCGGTCCTGGGGCCTTCCTTCGTCTCAGGGATCTTATCGCTGCCTCAGTTTCTGATTTTAAGAGTGGTTGTGGAGGTTCTCGATCATTAATGGGAAAGGAGTTTAGGATGCTGGGATCGGCAATGTTCTGTGGATTTAATTTATTTTCAAAATATTCCTTCCATCGTTCGAGTTTCATTTTTGCGTCGTTGATGGGATTTTTTTATTTGTCTATGATTTCTGTGGAGATGGGATCTTTCCTGCTAGACAGTTACGAACTGTTTTGAAGATTTTTTGACTGTTTCCGTTCCTAAACTGGGTTTCGCATTCCTTGCATTTCTTGGTAACATGGTTACGCAAGGCCTTTCGGACTTCCCGTTCGACTCTCCTTTTGAGATATTTATAGGTGTCTCGGCTGCATGGGTCAGCTTTGTTGTCGCAGAGACGCTTTTGGTTGAATAGTTGGATTATTTCTTCAGTAATCCACGGCTTTTCGTCTTTCGTTTTCCTCCCGAGGACATCATTTGCTGTCTCCAAAACTGCAGAAGTTGCATGCTCAGCCAGTTGACCAATCTTTTCGACGGTAGTGAGGGAAGTGAAGTTCCCTAGGATAGCTTGGAATTTTGACGATAGGCTGGTGGTATAGGCGCCTTTTTTATGGGGTCGCGAAGCAGCTCTGTCCTGCATCTAGGGATTCTTGTCGTCTTAGGGAGTCGTATCAGTCTTAGCTTGAGTTTGGACATCAGGAGTGAGTGATCTGAATCAAAGTCTGCACCGGGAAGGGATACAGTATCCATTATTGAGGACTTCCAGCGTTTAGATATCAGCACATAGTCTATCAAGTTTTCGATTACTCCGTCGGGGAATCTCTACGTGACCTTACGGCGGTGTCTGTGTTTAAAGGCGGTGTTAGTTATATACAGGTTGTTTTCTCTACAGAAACTAATTAGCCTTTCACCTCTTCCGTTCAGTCGGCCATGGCCGTGTGGTCCCATTACATCTCTCCAATCAATCTGATCGTTGCCCGTGATAGCGTTGAAGTCGCCCATGACGATGAGCCTATCTTTCTTTGGTGTTTGGTCGGTGACACTTTGAAGTTGAAAGTAGAAATGTTCACATTCTTCATCGCTTCGAGCAGAGTCAGGAGCATATACCTGGATGATGGTAAGGCTTGACATGGATCCCTTTAGTCTAATGGCTGCTATCCTTTCTGATATGGGCGTGAAGGAGATCAGCGCCTTTTTTGTAGTTGGTGAGAGGATGAATCCAACACCCTGTCTGTGAGTGCCATCGGTGCGTCCCGAGAGTAGGAGAGAGGTTCCAGAAATAGTTTCTTCACCGGTTCGGGAGAGGTGTGTTTCAGATAGCCTGACTAAGTCCCAATTGTATCGGTATAGTTCTCTCAGTAGTAGATCCATTTTTCCTGGTTTGGCCAAAGTCCGGGTGATGAGTGTTCCTATGTTGAGTACAGTTTTAGTAGAGATGGGTCGCAGGGTATCCTCATCCCATCCGGGGGTCGTCATAGGCCTATAATGATCGTCGGCTTCCCCGTACGCGGTAGCATGTTCGTCGGCTTCCCCGTACGCGGTAGTATGTTCAATATTACTTCCATTCGCCATCATCATCATCATCATCAAATCGCTAGGTTCGTCGGTTTCCCCGGACGCGGTAGTAATTCAGCTTTGATTCATAGAGCCCATAATTCATTTGTTAAAAGGAAAGGTTTCAAGGCTGGTTAGGAGACGGCGGTAAGCCACTCGTCTCCGTCAACTTGCAGAGGCCGTTGTTCGTCGCTAAATCATCCGTACTTTCGCAGTTTTCCTCCTGAAGAGGATCCTCCCACGATGATAATCTGCCATACCTTACGACTTTACCCATTTTTGGGGGAAGGTTTGAAGCTGACAGGACATATCCACACACGCTGGTGGGCCCAGCACAGTCTACATCAGAAGGGCCTCCTTTCTCCTCCACCTGAATTTATGTCCCCCAGGAGAGGGTACCGCAGTTATATTTTAAGACCCCCAGGGGCTGGGTCCCCCCTTGCTCCGCGCCTCCATCACCACTGGAGGTACCCTGCATATCTGCAAGGCTTTCCCCTATCCGCCACCTGGGGACGCGCTGAGTGGCCTGGGGTAGGCCCCTACTGAGAAGGTGACTCAGTAGGTACTCAAAAAACACTGTCATTTTAGCAGAAATTTCGTTAAAAACAATGTGAACTTAGTATGCGATCGATCTATTTTTTTCTTTCTTTTCTTAACTTACATCCAATTTTGCAAAATAAATGAGTATTGTTTAAAGTTACGGAGTGAATATTTCCTCATTTCCAGTGAATCGTTTCATCAAGACATATTCAAGCAAGAAGACATACAAGACTGAATACAATATAGGAAACACGAATGTTGCAAATGTCGCATACTAATTCTCATGAGTTTCATAAATAACTAAACTTTCTTATTGTGCTGCAAATACCATCAATAATTTAAAATATATACGAATTTCAATTTTCTTACCATTTTTGGTAGACTTGGTTATGGACAGTATTTTGTTTCTAGTGGACACCGATTTGTCTAAAGCAGTGGCGTCGTTTGGGGAGGGCTAGGAAGCAGCTACCCCACCAATAATTTAGAATAAAAATTATTATATAGTCCATGACCCTTGAATCTCTGGATGTAGAGCCCTCTTAATCACCCCCACCAATAAAGATGATGGAGCTACACTCCTGGCTCAAGGTAATGCCAGCGAGGAAAAGTGTGATTTTTACTCTACCTATTAAATCCTTGTTACCAAACAAAATATTAAGTTTTTCTAACTTGTACCATTATACTTTATTTTCCATGAAAATGACTTTGAAGAGTTTAGAGGACGTGTCAAAACTTAAAAGTGAACAGAAAAAAAGGGCTGCTTCCTCTTCAACGCCCCGCTCTTTACGCTAAAGTGTGACTCTTTCTCTCAACTCTTCTTTTTAAAACAGTAAAAAACTTTAGCGTAAAAAGCGGGGCGTTGATGAGGAAGCATCCCCTTTCATATACAAAGTAATTTCTGTTCGTTTTAAGTTTTAATGTCGCTCCTTACTTTAAGTTAAAATAACTTGTTCTTTTTTATTTAATTTCTGAAAGTTTTTGAATCAACGCATGTTTTGATTTTGGCTCTCCGCAGAGGAATAATTAATCGTTTTGATCAAATGATTTTGAGAAAAAAAGGAGCGGGGGAGGAAGCCTAGTTGCCCTCTGATTTTTCCTCGTATACATAATAATTTCTGTTCGTTTTAAGTCTTAATGTTGCTCCTTACTTCCAGTTGAAAGAACTTTTTCATATTTATTTTTTCATTGTTTTTTTTTTTTTAATAATGCTGAAAAATCCTAAGCTCCCTTCATGGAAATTTTCTTTCCCATGACAAATTCCTCGATGGAAAGCTCCCCAAAAACATCTCCCTCTTCTCAACCCCTCCCCCGACCAAAAAATCCCCCTGAAAACGTCTGTACACTTCCCAATAACCATTAATATATGTAAAACTAAGCACTGGCCAAAGTTTGTAACTTGTAGCCCCTCCCAAGGGGACTGTGGGGGAGTAAGTCGTCCCCAATGACTTAGTTATAAGGTTTTCCGACTACGTTGAATAAAATGGCTATCTTAGAATTTTGATCCGTTGACTTCGGGAAAAGAATTAGCGTGGGAGGGGGCTTAGATGCCCTCCAATTTTTTGGTCACTTAAAAAGGGCACTAGAACTTTTCATTTCCGTTAGAATGAGCCCTCTCGAAACATTCTAGGACCACTGGGTCGATACGATCACCCCTGGGAAAAAAAACAAATAAACACGCATCCGTGATCTGCCTTCTGGCAAAAAAAATACAAAATTCTACATTTAGATTAAATAAAAAAAACAAGTTTTTTTTAACTGAAAGTAAGGAGCGACATTAAAACTTAAAACGACCAGAAATTACTTCGTATATGAAAGAGGCTGCTTCCTCATCAACGCCTCGCTCTTTACGCTAAAGTTTGACTCTTTCTCTCAATTCTTCTTTTTAAAACAGTAAAAAACTTTAGCGTAAAGAGCGGGGCGTTGATGAGGAAGCAGCCTCTTTCATATACGAAGTAATTTCTGGTCGTTTTAAGTTTTAATATCGCTCCTTACTTTCAGTTAAAAAAACTTGTTTTTTTATTTAATTTCTGAACGTTTTTGAATCAATGCATGTTTTGATTTTGGCTCTCCGCTGAGGAATAATTAAAACAAAATTTGCATTTTTTTTTTGGCTAAATTGCTTTCTCATAATTTTGATCGAATGATTTTGAGAAAAAAAAGAGCGGGGGAGGAAGCCTAGTTGCCCTCCGATTTCTTGGTTAATTAAAAAGGCAACTAGAATTTTTAATTTTTTACGAATATTTTTATTAGTAAAAGATTTACGTAACTTATAAATTAGCTTACGTAAAGAACTTTTGTATTCTCATATTTTTATTACATATATGAGGGGGTTCGCTCCCTTGTCAGATCCTCGCTCTTTACACTAAAGCTTAAATTTTGTCCCAATTCATTAAAAATGACCCCAGAATCACGAAAGCCGTAGAATAAATAGTTGAAATTACTAAAAATACTTTAGCGTAAAGAGCGAGGTATTAGGAGGAGGTGAGCCCCTCAAATGGGTAATAATTTCTGTTTGTTTTAAGTTTTAATGCTGCTCCTTACTTCCAGCTGAAAAAGCTTTTTCACATTTATTTTTTCATTGTTTTTTTAAATAATGCTAGTAAATCCTGCGCTCCCTTCATGGAGATTATCTTCCCCCATGACAAATTATCGATGGAAAGTTCCCCCAGCATATCCTCCTCTTCTTAACCCCTTCCCCAACCAAAAAAATCCTCCTGAAAACGCCTGTACACTTCCCAATAACCATTACCATATGTAAGCACTGGTCAAAGTTTGTAACTTGTTGCCCCTCCCACGGGAGTAAGACGTCCCCAAAGACAAAGTTATAAGGTTTTTCGACTACGTTGAATAAAATGGCTATCTCAGAATTTTGATCCGTTGACTTTGGTAAAATAATTAGCGTGGGAGGGGGCCTAGGTGCAATGCAATTTTTTTGGTCACTTAAAAAGGGCACTAGATCTTTTCATTTCCGTTAGAATGAGCCCTCTTGCAACATTCTAGGACAAGTGGGTCGATACGATCACCCCTGGGAAAAAAAAACAAAAAAACAAATAAACACGCATCCGTGATCTGCCTTCTGGCAAAAAATATAAAATTCCACATTTTTGTAGATAGGAGCTTGAAACTTCTACAGTAGGGTTCTCTGATACGCTGAATCTGATGGTGTGATTTTCGTCAAGATTCCCCCTATTTTCTAAAATAACGCAAATTTTCTCAGGCTCGTAACTTTTGATGGGTAAGACTAAACTTGATGAAACTTATATATTTAAAATCAGCATTAAAATGCGATTCTTTTGATGTAGGTATTGGTATCGAAATTCCATTTTTTAGAGTTTTGGTTACTATTGAGCCGGGTCGCTTCTTACTACAGTTCGTTACCACGAACTGTTTGATAGGAGACATTTAGATATGTAGATAGGATCTTGAAACTTCTACAATAGGGTTCTCCGATAAGCTGAATCTGATGGTGTGATTTTCGTTAAGATTCTATGACTTTTAGGGGGTGTTTCCCCCTATTTTCTAAAATAAGGCAAATTTTCTCAGGTTTGTAACCTTTGATGGGGAAGTGTAAACTTAATGAAACTTATATATTTAAAATCAGCATTAAAGTGCGATTCTTTTGATGTAAATATTGGTATCAAAATTCCATTTTTAGAGTTTTGGTTCATGGATCCCTTATTTTTACAAATGTATTTTCTTTTTATTTCAAAATTAGCCAATTCACATTTTGCAAGATTTGAACTAAAAATGTTGCTTCACGATGAATAGTTTCCTTGTTCCTTTTATTTTTCTTTTTTTTTGTCACACAGAAAGTGAAACTTGACAACTTTTTGTTTTATTATGGTACAACTAAAACATTGCTGTACTGTTTTCTAGTTGTATTACTATATAGCTGTATATTAGTGGTAGTAGTGGCCGCTTGACGCCGATGCAGCCACACACGCCTATCTTCCACCCAATCAATTTAAAGCTTCACCCACTCACAAGAAGTTAGATTTCCTTATAAACACTTCCTATCTGGGGACGACCTGTATTTTGTTTGGTTCTAAATAGCTTGCCGTAGGACCAACAAATCTGTCATCCTTCATCGGCAAAAAAAAAATGTCAACCTCAATATTCTCTTGTTATAGACCTAGAAAGGGGGATAGGACTACATCTTTAGTAAAATTTATTGTTTGATATACGGTCTATCAAACGGGTACCCTATTAGTATCCGTAGACAATTCCCCTGGAAACAATATGTTTTCCTTTGGAAAACTCTAACACAACCTCCACTATCTTCTAAAGTGTCCAATTTTCAGAGCTATGCTTGGCTTTGCCATCGCTGGGGTTTTTCACTATTCTAGTCTTGGGTCACAATTATCTTCCTATTCTTTCGAAAATTTGTAGCTGGGAAAAAAACACCCTGTTCCGTGGCTATTCTTCTTTTTTACATCTTCAAAGCATCCACCATTTTTAGCAATAATACTAGCCAGGTAAGTGAAACTACCCACGTATTTGATCTTTTCGTTACCCAAAACTACCTGTTTACCTCTATTTATTCAGCTTCATCTTCATTTTTTAACATTAATTTTCAAACCTAGTCTCGCACCACGAACTCTCACATCGTTTATATATTTGAGCTAGCATTTTTATCTAAGACACGAGAAATCATCTGCGTAATAAGAGTATGGGAGAGTTCTACCGTCCACTCGATTCCTTACTTTCCCAAAGCCTTTGCCTTGTTCCTTTAGGGAAATATCCATCAATATGGTATAAATGCAGATCGAATGCAAGTGATACCTTGTGTACCAAAGTTTGTGATAGCTTGGATGTGAAGGAAGATTTCTTTTGTGAGGAAGAATTAGCGCGACAGTACTAAAAGGATTAAAAAATAATAAGGCTTCAGGTGCTGATAGTGTAATAAATTAGTTTCTTAAATATGGTGGCTCTGAGGTTGGAAATAAGCTACTGAAGATTATGAATATGATTTTTGAAAAACGGGAAGTACCTAATGATTTTAGGAAAAACTTAATTAAACCACTGTATAAGAAGGGTGACAATAATGAGTGTCGTGATTATCGAGGCATTAGTCTGGTCTCTGTAGGTAGCAAATTACTTAGTAATATGATACTTTTTAGACTGAAAGATGATGTAGACAAAGTTTTAAGGGAAGAAAAGTGCGGTTTTAGAAAAGGTAGAGGATGTGTCGACCAAGTTTTCACTCTTAGGTTAATAATTGAAAAGTCCCCTCATTGTCAAAAACCTTTGGTCCTCAGTTTCATCGATTATGAGCAGGCTTTCGATTCTGTTGATGGAAGAGCTTTAGCAAAGGTCTTATCCCTATAACGTATACCAGAAAAACACATTAAAGTGATCTGTGCTATGTACGAGAATAATACTGCTGCTGTTAAGGTAGGAAATGAGGTTAGCAACTGGTTTTGTATTAAATCAGGAGTCAAGCAGGGTTGTGTTCTATCCCCCTTTATATGGATCATTTTGATGGACTTCGTCTTAAGGAGCACAGGAAAGGCAATTGGAGACCACAGAACCAAATGGGGAGGGAAAACGCTCCTGGACTTAGATTATGCTGATGATTTAAGCCTTTTAGATGAAAGTGTGAGCAAAACGAATGAACTTTTAGAGGTTTTACGAGTTCAGGGTGCTAGAATAGGGTTGAAAATTAATATTTAGAAGACTAAATCACTAAGGCTAGGAGTATGTGAAGATGAAAAGGTTACGTTGGGTAACGAAAAGATTGATCAGGTTGGCAGCTTCAGTTTACCTTGGTAGTATTATTAGTAAAGACGGTGGGAGCAGTGAACATTTTAAAAGTAGAATAGCTAAGGCTCAGGGTGTTTTTTCGAAATTAAAAAAGTTTGGAAGAATAAAAAGATAAATCTGCAAACCAAGATTTGAATATTGGAAGTTACAGTGATGACAGTGGTCAAATATGGCTCTGAAGCATGGGCGCTCCGAAAAGCAGATGAAAACTTACTAGATTTTTTCCAGAGAAATTGCCTACGGATTGTTCTGGGTACCCGGCTGACTGACCGTATTTCAAACAGTAGGTTGTACGAAAAATGTGGTTCAATCCCGCTTTTTAGGGCTATAATGAAAGAAAGGTTGAGAAGGCTGGGCCGTGTTCTGCGGATGAAGGATGAAAGTTTGCCGAACATTGTCCTTTTTGGCCAACCGTCTGGGGCTACACGGAAAGAAGGTCGTCCTCGTCTGGGTTGGGAGATGTCATAAATAAAGATTTAAAAGAAATGGGAACTTCCTGGGTGGGTGTAAAGAGGGAGGCCTTGAATAGGTTAGGCTGGAGAAGGAGCGGGCGTAGCTGTGTTGGCCTCAGGCGGCTTGATGCTGCAGTGACTTATTATTACTATTAGTAATAGTAGTAGAATACAACCGAAATTCGCTCCTAATTAAATACCAAACCAGCTACTAACCTCATTTCCTACCTTAACCGCAGCAATACTGTTCTAGTACATAGCACTTATCACTTCATTATATTTGTATAGTATCAAACAGTTCGGGGTAACGAACTGTAGTAAGGAGCGACCCGACTGAATAGTAAACGAAACTCTAAAAAACGGAATTTTGATGCTAATAGACACATCAAAATAATTGAATTTTTATGTTTATTTTAAATATATAAATTTCATCAAATTTAGTCTTACCCGTCAAAAGTTACAAGCCTGAGAAAATTTGGCTTGTTTTGGAAAATAGAGGGAACACCACCTAAAAATCACAGAATCTTAATGAAAATCACACCATCTTCTTCAGTGTATCAGAGAACCCTACTGTAGAAGTTTCAAGCTCCTATCTAAAAAAATGAGGAATTTCATATTTTTTGCCAGAAGACAGATCACGGGTGCGTGTTTATTTGTTGTTGTTTTTTTTTTCGTTTTTTGGTTTTTCTTTTTCCTCCCAGGGATGATCGTATTGACCCAGTGGTCCTAGAATGTCGCAAGAGGGCTCAATCTAACGGAAATTAAAGGCTCCAGTGCCCTTTTTAAGTGACCAAAAGATTGAAGGGTACCTAGGCCCCCTCCCACGCTCATTTGTTCCCAAAGTAAACGTATAATTTATAATTAATAATTATATAATAAATAATTTAGTTGTCATAGATAAGTCCCAGACTATTTTAAATTACCAACTTTTTCCTGATAACACAAGGAGGTCGTGGCATCAAAGAGAATGGGAGACGGGTATCAACAACGAAATCTAGTGTTTAAAGTTTAGTGTTTAGTTTAGTGTTTCAACTGCTGTTAACTTGTCTTTTCAGATATTTCAAATGCATGCAAGGATAAAAATGGAATTATGTCCCTAATAGGCTATCTTATTTAGCCTTTCAAGGTCTTCCAAGGCCTACCTAGGCTAATTTTTTGCAAACTGAATTTTGATGTAAATAATTTTTAAAAGCAAAATTCCTGATCAATTATCACTTAAAGAGCAATTTTAGCTTTAATCCTATTGCGTAGTAGATCAATTACATATGATATTTTTAAGACATTTTCACATAGAATAAAAAAAAATCGCCCTTTTTTTCGGTTGCCAAAACTCTAAAAAATGGAATTTTGATACAATTATTACATCAAAAGAATCGCATTTTAATGCTTATTTTAAATATATAAGTTTCATTAAGTTTAGACTTACCCATCAACGCTTACAACCCTGAGAAAATTTGTCTTATTTTAGAAAATAGGGGGAAACACCCCCTAAAGGTCATAGAATCTTAACGAAAATCACACCATCGCCTTCAGTGTATCAGAGAACCCTACTGTAGAAGTTTCAAGCTCCTATCTAAAAAAAATGAGGAATTTCATATTTTTTGCCAGAAGACAGGTCACGGGTGCGTGTTTATTTGTTGTTGTTTTTTTTTTTTCGTTTTTTGGTTTTTCTTTTTCCTCCCAGGGATGATCGTATTGACCCAGTGGTCCTAGAATGTCGCAAGAGGGCTCAATCTAGCGGAAATTAAAGGATCTAGTGCCCTTTTCAAGTGACCAAAAGATTGAAGGGTACCTAGGCCCCCTCCCACGCTCAATTGTTTCCAAAGTAAACGGATAAAAATTTTAAGATAGCCTTTTTGTTCAGCATAGTCGAAAAACTTAATAACTATATCTTTGGGGACGACTTTCTCCCTCACAGTCTTCGGGGGAGGGGCTGCTAGTTACAAACTTTGACCCATGTTTACATATAGTAATGGTTATTGGGAAGCGTACAGACGTTTTCAGGGGGATTCTTTTTTTGGGGGGTTGAGGGGAAGGTTTTATCTGGGACGATCTTTCCATGCAGGAATTTGACTTGTGGGAAGAGAATTTCCATGAAGGGGGCGCAGGATTTTCTAGTATTATTTAAAACAAAAAACAATGAAAAAATAAATATGACTGTTCGCATGTTTTACTCTTTACTTGAGCTTGGGTCTAAAACTTCTATTAAATCTCTATTAAGGTTTCGATATTGAAACCTTAATAATTTAATTCTGTTGTGTGACTAAAATCAAGCAGTCGGATTTCCGGGAATAAACCTGTCCACCACAGAGCTTAACAGAGAGTAACTCTAGAGTAACAGAGAGTAACAAGTAACTCTAGTGCTTACTTATCTATAATAGCTTTTATTGTGGGTGTATCTTTTACTTTGTTTTTCCGGGTTTTTGGATGTGTCTTATCCTGGAAACACCGACGACATATAACTAATTAATTGGTGTAAGGTTGGTTTGCCATAGAATGTTATAAGGTGTGTTCTTTTCAGGATCTAACCTTGCATGGGCGCACATAAACTGATTTTTAGGGAGGTTTACCTGGTCTAATCGGCATTTCCATTGCTGTATAATAGATATCTCAAAACAAAAATATAAAAATATAAGGTGACTTCATACAGCCAGGGGGGCTGACGCCCCCTGCCCCCCTCCTTACGGGCGCCCATGTCACCATGGGACGCTTTGTCCGATCTGCGACGTGACAATGTATCTGTTACTAACAACAAACTGTGAAAACGGATTATGCTAAAATTATCACCAAATAGTGGTCATTATTATAGGAACAGTTTCAAGAAGCATGATTCAACGTCTTTGATAATGCTAGACCTTTTGCGTCTGGACTCCACCCTCTGTTTTGGAAAAGTGTTTTAAATCTAATTGGTATTTTCTACCGGTATTGCAAATTTCTTCTATATTTGCCAGGTTTTGATCAGAGTAGGAAATTTGTCACTATGCCAAGTGCTTCTGATAGCCTACTATGCCTAATCTAACCCATCATCAGTGTAAAATTACTCCGGTGCTTGCCTACGGTTGCATCATCCCCTTACGTTCTTTAATACTTTTTGATTTATATAGTTGTTAATTATTTCCAATGCAGTTTATTTGTCGTGAGTTTCCTTTTCCTTTTTTATTTCATTATTTTTGATTTTCTAATGTCCCTTCACAGTGGAAGCCCAAAGTTCATAACTCCCTTTCACTGAATACGAAAATCAAATAAGTATTTCAATTGTTTCAAACTGAACAGCACTATTCCACTAAGTTTGCAGTTTTGAACAAAATTTCCATCCGAAGAGTATTTTCCATCCTTATCCAGCCTCAATACTCTAAAAACGAATTCATCTCTGACTTGCTTTATCTGTGTTTAAATGGGTCCCTTTTTTATAGTTCAATTTACTATCTACAAACAACTCTAACAAGCCTGATTCTAATGTTAGCATCAACATAACTGTACCAAATATTCTAGTCATAGGACTCTTAGCCGGTATGTCTTGACAGGTTATCATGTTGCAAGAGGGCATTGGGTGTGCCATAGCCTATGACCGGTTCTCTTTTACGATAAGTGTCTCCACGAGTTATGCGAAGTTACGCAATAGAGGTCGATGAATCTTGTAAAAAATTGCCTTTCTCTTGTCTTATTCCTTGTGTATTTTTCCATTATAATAGCAGGTATTAAGTATTTAGTATAAATACCGTCCAGGGGTCATAGCAAAAAATATATAAGGGCGGCCGACAGCTCGTTCAATCTGAGTGTTCGAATGCAGGCTTCAATTTATCAGCTAAGAGCCATTAAAGGCATCTTTTTTCTTATTACTTCTCATAAATAGAACTTACCTTTCCGTTCGAAGGTGGTTGAAGTTTAATTTTTTAGACTTTTCTTGGGCTATGTTATTGTATATTTCATTCACCGAAAAATTGTTTTATTTGAAAGAGGAAAATAAAGCTTTAAAAGACAGATACCAATAATTCTAGGCAGTATTTAATTGGTTTTGTATGATTTTAGTCTCGTCAAATGATTATAATTACTGGATGTGGGTAAAGTAACACGGAAAAGCAACCAAAACAAAATGTGAACAGAGGTAGCTTTGTTTTTCGCGATAGTTAATACCCTTGGATGGTCAATAATGCCCTCCGTTCACAATTTGTATGTTTGTATATTTAATCGAATATATTGTGTTTTAGTCTTTTATTGGTTCTTTTTTTCTTAAAGAAAGAAACGGCTTACTTAAACATAAAGTAAGGATGAGAAAGAGTTATCAAGGTTGATGGAGATACCTTGGCCGCGTACTACGTATGGACAATCCCCAGCTATCGAACGTAACGTTCCACTGGCCGCCATCGGGCACATGCCGCAGAAACAGACCCAGTAACACCATGCACCGAACGAGCCAGACAGATCTTCAAAACCTAAACACCTCAAACCAGTCTTAGTGGAAGGATATTCTGGCAATAGCAAATTTACGTGAAGATAGGCAGCTCCTTCTTGATGCCCTGGGTGCCTCCGGAGGAAGAGGCGGATCTAAGTTCTAAGGTAACGTAAGGCGTACTTTCTTCTTGAATAAAAGGTAAGCAGCATTAATTTTCTAGACAAACTCTGTCTATGAAAAAAAAACCTATTTTCTAGTATGTGTCTAAGCTCATCAACACAATCCCTCTGAGAATGATCAACAATATCAAAAATTTAATTATGTCCTCCAGTAGAGTGTGGAGAGAAAAAAACAAGAGAAGAAAAATTATCTTGAAACTAGGAAAACACATGTATCTGTACAAATAAGAAAAATGGAAATAAAACCCAAATATCTAACATCTGTCAAAGATTATTCAGCCTAAAATCAAAGAGGATACTTGATAAAAAAAAAAACGACCTTTAAATGCAAATACAAAGCCATACATTTTCTTACAAATTTCCAAGACCCCATTATGTCTTGATGTGGACTTGTTTCGGGTGCGAATCAGAATAAGAAGATGTCTTAGAAACCTATTAAATGGCGAAAAAATCTCTTTTTTCTTTTAAGACACAATTAAGAACGTTTAAAAGATGATTCTCTTCGATTGATGACATAAGGAGAAAAATAGGTATTTCATGGGCAGTAGAATAAATTGCATTGCTGGAAAATGTAGGACTTAACGCATAACCTAGTTTAATATTTCAAAGCGTTAACTTCCAACAACTACAAGAACCAACTACTTCCACTCATACGTTTAGCGATGTCGTCTGTTATCATTGCCATAAAAGGTTTGCAAAGGGGTTGATGATTGGGTTTGCGCTGCACTCCAGCCGCACCAATATAACTGGCGAGTGATGGACCGAACCAAAAGCCTTGGATATACTTATGGTAAAAGCATCGGGCTTTCTTTCATAAGTAATTATTGGAAGTAAGAATAGAAATCCCTTTCCAAATGGTTTCGAGATGAATGAGCACGCTCTGACCAGGTGATAGAATCCACAAGAGGGAGACTTAAACCCACGACAAGAAGCTGTCATTTTTTGGGAATACGAGCGATGGTATCGCTAATACCCAGATCTTCAGAATGTATTTTGTATTTGCCTATATTTTTTTTTAGGAACCTAACCCATATTTTCTCCAAGTTTTTGATTAACTTATACCCCAACCCCAAAATAAAATTTTGTGCATGTACATTCCTGCCGATACAGATTACCATCTCTGACATTACGTAGACTTAGGTTATGAATTTGCACAATAGTCCGTCATGGATTAGCTTAAAATTATCAAACAGTTCGTGGTAACGAACTGTAGTAAGGAGCGATCCGGCTCAATAGGAACCAAAACTCTAAAAAATTGAATTTTGATATCAATAGCTACATCAAAAGAATCGCATTTTAATGCTGATTTTAAATATATAAGTTTCATCAAGTTTAGTCTTAGCCATCAAAAGTTACGAGCCTGAGAATATTTGTCTTATTTAGGAAAATAGGGGGAAACACCCCCTAAAAGTCGTAGGATCTTAACGAAAATGACACAATCAGATTCAGCGTATCAGAAAACCCTACTGTAGAAGTTTCAAGCTCCTATCTACAAAAATGTGGAATTTTGCATTTTTTGCCAGAAGACAAATCACGGGTGCGTGTTTATTTGTTTGTTTTTTTTTTTGTTTTTTTTTTCCCCCAGGGGTCATCGTATCGACCAAGTGGTCCTAGAATGTCGCAAGAGGGCTCATTCTAACGGAAATGAAAAGTTCTAGTGCCCTTTTTATGTGACCAAAAAAATTGGAGGGCATCTAGGCCCCCTCCCACGCTCATTTTTTCCCAAAGTCAACGGATCAAAATTTTGAGATAGCCATTTTGTTTCGCATAGTCGAAAATCATAATAACTATGTTTTTGGGGATGACTTACTCACCCACAGTCCCTGGGGGAGGGGTTGCAAGTTACAAACTTCAACCAGTGTTTACATATAATAATGGTTATTGGGAAGTGTACAGACGTTTTCAGGGGGATTTTTTTTGGTTTTGGGGGTAGGCTTGAGGGAGGGGGCTATGTGGGAGGATCTTTCCTTGGAGAAATATGCCATGGGGGAAAAAATTCAATGAAAAGGGCGCAGGACGAATGTGGTCACGTTAGAAAAAAACGTCAAATTAAGAGCTTAACATACAATGCTGGGTGTTCGGAGCCTCTCTATTATGGAGTATAATTTGAAAATAACACAACTATACGAGCGATAAAACATATATACCACAACCATAACTCAACTAACGAAAGAACTGCTAAGAGATAACACAACTATAAAGCGAAAACAGGTGAAAACTAACGGGAAAATAAACGAACTAAGAGGTGGAAGGGGCCCAGAGAAAAAATATAATCCTTTTTCAATTTTGAGCCTAACTTCCGCAAAGGAGTAATAATGTCAGAAGCCCCGAAATACCGAATTATTTTCTTTTCAAACAGTCCGTGGTAAGGAACTGTAGTAAGGGGCGACCCGGCTCAATAGTAAACGAAATTCTAAAAAACAGAATTTTGATGCTAAAAGATACATCAAAAGAATCGAATTTTTACGCTGATTCTAAATATATAAGTTTCAATTAATTTAGTCTTTGTCATCAAAAGTTACGAGCCTGAGAAAATTTGTCCTATTTTGGAAAAAAGGGGGAAACATCCCCTAAAAGTCATAGAATCTTAACGAAAATTTTTTTTTTGTTTTTTTTTCCCAGGGGTCATCTTATCGACCAAGTGGTCCTAGAATGTCGCGAGAGGGCTCATTCTAACGGAAATGAAAAGTTCTAGTGTCCTTTTTAAGTGACTAAAAAAATTGGAGGGCAAATAGGCCCCCTCCCATGCTCATTTTTTTCCAAAAGTCAACAGATTAAAATTTTAAGATAGCCATTTTGTTCAGCATAGTCGAAAACCATAATAACTATGTCTTTGGGAATGACTTACTCCCCCACAATCCCTGAGGGAGGGGCTGCAAGTTACAAACTTTGACCAATGTTTACATATAGTAATGGTTATTGGGAAGTGTACAGACGTTTTCATGGGGATTTTTTGGTTTGGGGGGTGGGGTTGATGGGAGAGGGCTTTGTGGGAGGATCTTTCCTTTGAGAAATATGTCATGGGGGAAGAAAAATTCAATGAAAAGGGCGCAGGATTTTCTAGCATTACTATAAAAAAACAATGAAAAAATAAACATGAAAACGTTTTTTCAAATGAAAGTAAGGAATAGCATTGAAATTTAAAACGAACAGAGATTATTACGCATATGAGGGGTTCTAAAAATACTTTAGCATAAAGAGCGAGGTATTTAGGAGGAGATAAATACCTCGCTCTTTATGCTAAAATATTTTTAGTGATTTCAACTATTTATTCTACGGCCTTTTTGATTCAGGGGTCATTCTTAAAGAATTGGGACAAAACTTACGATTTAGTGTAAAGAGCGAGGTATTAACGAGGGTACAAACCCCCTCGTACACATAATAAAAATATAAGAATATAAAAGTTTGTTACGTAAGTTAATTCTTAAGTTACGTATATTTTTTACTAATAAAAACGTTCGTTGAATATTAAAAGTTCTAGTAGCCTTTTTAAGTAACCGAAAAATTGGAGGGCAGCTAGGCCTCCTTCCCCACCCCTTATTTCTCAAAATCGTCTGATCAAAACTAAGAGAAAGCCATTTAGCCAAAAAAAAATTAATATACTAATTTCATTTCAATAATTTATGTGCAGAGAGCCAAAATCAAACATGCATTAATTCAAAAACGTTCAGAAATTAAATAAAAAAAAAACTAGTTTTTTTAACTGAAAGTAAGGAGCGACGTTAAAACTTAAAACGAACAGAAATTACTCCGTATATGAAATGGGTTGTCCCCTCCGCAGTCCCACGCTCTTTACGCTAAAGTTTTTAATTGTTTTAAAAAGTAGAATTGTGGCAAAGAGTCAAACTTTAGCGTAAAGAGCGAGGGACTGCGGAGGGGACAACCCATTTCATATACGGAGTAATTTCTGTTCGTTTTAAGTTTTAACGTCGCTCCTTACTTTCAGTTAAAAAAACTAGTTTTTTTTTTATTTAATTCACCAATCAGGAACAACATTATGTTCTTACGTCTCAAACAGTTCGTGGTAACGAACTGTAGTAAGGATCAACCCGGCTCAATAGCAACCAAAACTCTAAAAAATGGGGTTTTGATATCAATAGCTACATCAAAAGAATCGCATTTTAATGCTGATTTTAAATATATAAGTTTAATCAAGTTTAGTCTTACCCATCAAAAGTTACGAGCCTGAGAAAATTTGCCTTATTTTGAAAAATAGGGGGAAACAACCCCTAAAAGTCATAGAATCTTAACGAAAATCACACTATCAGATTCAGCGTATAAGAGAACCCTATTGTAGAAGTTTCGAGCTCCTATCTACAAAAATGTGGAATTTCGTATTTTTTGCCAGAAGACAAATCACGGGTGCGTGTTTATTTGTTTTTTTTTTGTTGTTGTTTTTTTTCCCAGGGGTCATCGTATCGACCAAGTGGTCCTAGAATGTCGCAAAAGGGCTCATTCTAACGGAAATGAAAAGTTCTAGTGCCCTTTCTAAGTGACCAAAAAATTGGAGGGCACATAGGCCCCCTCCCACGCTCATTTTTTCTCCAAAGTCAACGGATCAAAATTTTGAGATAGCCATTTTGTTCCGCATAGCCAAAAACCATAATAACTATGTCTTTGGGAATGACTTACTCCCCCACAGTCCCTGGTGGAGGGGCTGCAAGTTATAAACTTCGGCCAGTGTTTACATATAATAATGGTTACTGGGAAGTGTACAGCATTTTCAGGGAATTTTTTTTGGTTTTGGGGGTGGGGTTGAGGGAAGGGAGCTATGTGGGAGGATCTTTCCTTGGACAAATATGTCATGGGGGACCAGAAATTCAATTAAAAGGGCGCAGGATTTTCTAAAATTACTATAAAAAAAAACAATGAAAAAATAAACATGGAAAAGTTTTTCCAATTGAAAGCAAGAAGTAGCATTGAAACTTAAAACGAACAGAGATTATTACGAATATGAGGTGTTCTAAAAATACTTTAGCATAAAGAGCAAGGTATTTAGGAGGAGATAAATACCTCGCTCTTTATGCTATAGTATTTTTAGTAATTTCAACTATTTACTCTACGGCCTTTCAGATTCAGGGGTCATTTTTAAAGAATTGGGACAAAACTTACGATTAAGTGCAAAGAGCGAGGAATTAACGAGGGTACAAACCCCCTCATATACATAATAAAAATTTAAGAATATAAAAGTTTGTTACGTAAGCTAATTCTTAAGTTACGTATATTTTTTACTAATAAAAACATTCGTTAAAAATTAAAATTTATAGTTGCCTTTTTATGTAACCGAAAAATTGCAGGGTAACTAGGCTTTCCCCACCCCTTATTTCTCAAAATCGTCAGATCAAAACTAAGAGAAAGCCATTTAGCCAAAAAAGGAATTAATATGCAAATTTCGTTTTAATAATTTATGTGTGGAGAGCCAAAATCAAACATGCATTAATTCAAAAACGTTCAGGAGTTACATAAAAAAACTAGTTTTTTTAACTGAAAGTAAGGAGCGACATTAAAACTTAAAACGAACAGAAATTACTCCGTATATGAAATGGGTTGTCCCCTCCGCAATGCCTTGCTCTTTACGCTAAAGTTTTTAATTGTTTTAAAAAGCAGAATTGTGGCAAAGAGTCAAACTTTAGCGTAAAGAGCAAGGGATTGCGGAGGGGACAACCCATTTCATATACGGAGTAATTTCTGTTCGTTTTAAGTTTTAATGTCGCTCCTTACTTTCAGTTAAAAAAACTAGTTTTTTTTTTATGTAATCATACTAAACCCGATATTATAGGTATATCTAGTCAATGCGGAATCACTGTCTAAAAAAAGACCTTTGGCGAATATAAAATATGGTTGGGCCTAAAGAAAGAAATGGCATAAAAGGTAAAATACTACGTAAACATGATTACCAGTTGCACCGGTGGAAAATACATTAATCGCTAAATCTCCACCACAATTCTGTAAACTATCACCAGGACAGGCTATGTTGCATTGCCTGTAATTCAGCTCTTGAATCGAATTAATCTTATATCCACAATGACATTCAGCACTAGAAAAAAGAGAAAAGATATAATTGAATTTTCACGTGAAGAAATATTATTTATGACATAACATACTATCTTCCTCACCTCCAACGTAAGTTAAAATGTTATTTGACTCATGTAAACTCTAGTGAATTCTAGTTCTTATGTCTATTTTTAGTATTCACAAGTAAACTAATAAAAAAATAATATTTCACGCTGGAGATAAGCCTATTTTGGGCTTGTAGTCGCGCGGAATTCCAAGTAGCTACTTACATATTAATTCAGTTGATTAATAAAATTATTATAGCAAAAGGAAAATAAAACGCCTATAGTCTATTTACTAGAAGATTATTAACTAAAAAAAACTAAATTAAAAACGGTACGAAATAAATAGATAGACAGATTTCTTTACTTTGATCAATTTACACAGAAAAAAAAAATCAATTCAAAAAATATTAGGTCAAATAATTAGGTCAAAACCTAAACAATAGTCTTCACAAGGAACATGCTCTCGCCCTGCATCGTGATTAAGGAAAACAATTTGACCAGCGGTTTAAAAAAAGAAATTAATTTAAAGCCCATAGTACAGTTCGATAGGCTATTCTAAAGGGTTGCAGCCACGTAACGAACCACATGGGTTGACCTCATTGTATTTCTCTTCTCACATACCAGATTGTCTGCATTCCTAGTATGATGGAAATGGTAATAAGAACTAAGCAGAAAACATCTTCCAGATAGATCCGGCTAAACCTCATTTAAACATAAGTATATAACTGAGGATCCCGTAACTGACAAATATTTTAAACTTAAAAGAATTATAACAAGGAAGTGTATCACAATGATTACCACATGATAGCCTATTTACAAAAACTAAGATATAGACTCCCAGCATTCAGTTCTGTTGAGCAATGTCGAAGCGTTGGACGTATATCATTTAACAATATCGACAGTTTTTAACTTGGTTATCCAATACCAAAATACTTAATGCCTTTAGACTCAGTGTTTATAAGAAGTAACGCATTATCAAAGTAGTTGGTTCAAAGAAAAACATTAAAAATAAAATTGAGAAAATCAAATAAAAATGCTTAATTTAATATGTTTAATTTAATTTTGAATACCAAAAGCCAGTATATTTGACACCTTTATACTTCGTAACTTTAAAAAAATAAATCATTTTCTAAGTGACAACTAGATAAATACAATCACTCCTGGATTAAATTTATAATAAAACACAGAAATTCCCAGCATTCCGTTCAGGGGAATATTTCTAATTATAGTGGCTTCTTATATCAACTCATGCGTATACTTGCAATGTAAGCAAAAGTTGTTGACATATTCTTACCAAAATTGCCCCTTCTTAAGTGGTTTTCCTAGTATTTTCTTTAATTATGCGAACTTTCTTGAGTTTTAATAACTGCACTAATTACTAATAAACAATTACATCTTTAGGATCAAGAAAATGCTTGTGGAAAACTGGCTAGGGGTCACTCAGTCACATAGAACTTATATTTTCCTTATTAAGGGTCAAAATCTGTTAGCAGGCAGCCAACAATATGGCAACAAACATTTTTTCCATGGTTTTTCCCTATTCTGCTTTCTTTCCTTTGGTGTCCTTATAATTAATTTTATGGTTCCAAATTTACAGGGGGCAGGACCCCCCTGTCCCCCCCGCTTGTGCCCATGGCTAAAATCCTTTGGTATCAGAAAAGAGGAATTTTACCAACTAGCACACTGAAGATAAAAAATTTGCTCTCTACGTTTCTTTAGTATCTCTATAATTTTTGTTAAATTTATCCTAATTTCAGTGCTATACACAAAAAATCCTGTTCTTTAATTTGATTCATCGTATGGAAATTGTTGAGTATTTGTCTATGAAATTTCGCCAGCGTAATCACTCGTCTGTCGATGACGAAGCAAAGCTTACACGGAAACGTCAATTTTGTAGCCTTCATGTTTGTTGTAAATTAAGGTAACCAATATTATGGTAAAAACTGTAATGATACCGAATAACATCAAATGTTTTCTCTTGGGTTCAATTTAACAATAGCACAAACCAATCAGCACAATTCAACATATTGCAACTCTAATTAAAAACTATTTTCTTCTATATAAGCAAATTTTTTCCAAAATCTATTTTCCGAATAAACACTCAAAGTTTAACTCCAAACAATCAAGTAAAATATCTAAAACTAATACTCCCAAGATAACAATTAAAAACATTACAACAACAAAAAATAGAAAACAAAAAAGGTTCGTGGTCGGTTTTTATACCAATTAAACAAAAAAAACTAGTTCTTTTTTAAACTAAAAGTGAGGAGCAACATTAAAACTTAAACAAACAGAAAATATTACTTATATGAGATGGCTCGCCCCCTAGTTAATATCTGGCTCATCACGTTAGGGCCTAGCAGAAGTCCAGACATTTTACTCCCTAGTCAATTCTTTTTCAGATGCAGCAAATCGGTTAAAGACAAATCTATCAGTTTTCTTCACCGCTTCTACTGAACAAATATGATAAGGTTAAGCTCAAGGGGTTTCTCACTCAAAATTACGATTATTGCATTGTTATTCTTCGTAATTTGGCAAGTAAATAGGAAGATTTATTTGCAAAAGAACTATTATTCAAGGAGAAGATTATAGAAATTATTATTCGAGGAGATTTTTGTTTTTTTTTGGGGGGGGGGTCAACTCTTAAGGGAGAAATACCAGGAAAACACGGGAAAATTAAACATTTTGAAAAGTTGGGGGGGGGCGAATCCCTCCCCAGCGTGCGTGCCTGTGGTCTGGTCATCATTATTTGCCAGGGTGCGGTAAAAAGTTGTGGAAATTACAAATAAAAAGTACATGTTTTCGGGTGTTTACTTCAGGCAGACTTATTTAAACAAATAAAATTTAAATAATTGCTTGCAGCGAAGTGACCAATTTACTTTATTTTATTTATCTATACGGGTCCATAAAAAAAAATCCTAGAGCGTGAGTGCTGCTTGTGCATTTGTATATCTGAATTTGTATTCGAATAAGACAGTAATTACACATGACAACTACCTACACCTAGCATAATTGTATTCATATAAACGGTTCCCGTGTCTCCATACTTCTTGGCAAACTTCCGTCGACAATTTCTGGTAACAGCGGTTACAACTAACTAATACTTCACTGAACCAATCAAGAACAATCCGAGTCGTTAGTCCCTTGGTCTAGTTCATGAATTCTCAAGCGCTCTGATAACAGCTGCATCTAGTCTTTTGGGGGGGAATTTTTGACTTCGGAATATAAATATGTGAAGTATTTGAAGGGACTGCAGCCAGCAAGTATATATTATAGAAATAAGTTTCTGATTGTTGAACATAATATTTTTTGCTCTATTTTTTATACCCCACAACAACAATGGTCAAGTGGAGCAATCTAGGATGCAAACCCGCAACAGGTTTTATAATTATTTGTGATTTATAAAAAATATAATTGTCGGCTTTAAGATTTGATTGGATCAAAATATTTACCAGATATTTTTCTATATAAGTCGCCGCCGAGATCACTAAGTCAGGAACGTCAGGCAAACTCCAAATGTTTAACATGGGAGGTATAGGAAGATTCCTTGGGAGTCCATCCTGACTTAAAGTTCGGATATTGTTCCAATTCTTAAGATTGACCCCTGAATCACAAAGGCTTTTTAATTAGAATAAATAGCTCATTTGAAAGTACTAGGAAAAACTTTAGCGCATAGAGTAAAGTATTGACTAGGGGGCGAACCCACCTCATATAAGTAATGATTTCTGTTCGTTTTAAGTTTCAATGTTGCTCCTTACTTTCAGTCGAAAAACTTCTTTTTTATTTGTTTTCTGATCATTTTTCAATAATGCTGGGAAATCCAGAACCCCCTTCATAGAAATGTCCCATCCCCTATGAAATCTTCCTCCATGTAAAAATCCACTCCCGTAACCCCTTCCTTCCAACCCCCTCACCAGATAAAAACCCTGAAAACGTCTGTGTACATCCCAACAACCAGTACTATATGTAAACATTGGGCAAAGTTGATAACTTGTAGTCCTTCCCCAAGAGACTGCGGGGGATTAAGTCATCCTCAAAGACATAGTTATTAGATTTTTCAACTATTTTGAACAAAGTAGCTATCACAAAATTTTGATCAAGTGACTTTGGAAAAAAAATTTGCGTGACTCGGGGCCTAGTTGCCCTCAAATTTTTTGGTCACTCAAAAAGGGCACTAAAAATTTGAATTTCCGTTTGAATGAGCCCTCTCACGATATTATAGGCCACTGAGAAATACGACCAGTGCGATTACCCCTAGAAAAAAAAATAATAAACACTTATCCGTGATCTTTCTTCTGGCATTAAATACAAAATTCCACATTTTTGCAGATAAGAGCTTGAAAGCTCTAGAGGGTTCTCTGATACGCTGAATCTTATGATTTGATTTTCATTTAGATTCTATGACTTTTAGGGGATGTTTCTTCTCGATACTTTTGATAGTTAAGCCTAAACTTGACGAGACTTATATATTTGAAATCAGTATAAAAATTCAATTCTTTTGGTGTACCTATTGGTATCAAAATTCAGTTTTTTACAGTTTCGCTTACTGTTGAGCCGGGTCACTCCTCATTTATAATTTGTTACCACGAACTGTTTGATTTACACGGTGGTGTACTTGTTTTGGCTGACAAAACCATGATATTATACCTTTAAACTGGAATTTATAAACCATCTTAAGCTGAATATCAAATAGTTCATGGTAACGAACTGTAAGCAAGGAGCGATCCGGCTCAATAGCAACTGAAACTCTAAGAAACGGAATCTTGATAACAATAGACACATCAAAAGAATATAATTATTATGCTGTTTTTTCCTTGGGAATGATTGTGTGGACCCAGTAGTCCTAGGATACCACAAGAGGGCTCATTGGAGCGGAAATTAAAAGTTCTAGTGCCTTTTTAAAATGACCAAAAAACTGGAGGGCAAATAGGCCCCTCCCACTGTCATTATTTCCCAAAGTTGCCCTATCAGAATTTTGAGATAGCCATTTTGTTCAGCATATTCGAAAAATCTAATAACTATGTCTTTTAGGATGAATTAATCCCCTACAGTCCCCAGTGGAAGGGCTGCAAGTTATCAACTTTGCCCATTGTTTACATATAGAATTTTTTTATTGGGATGTATACAGACGTTTTCCGGGGGATATTTTCTGGCAGAGTAGGTCGGGGGAGGGTGTTACATGGGATAACCTTTCCCTAGAGGAATTTTTCATTGGGGAAGGCAATTTTACATTAAGAAGGCGCCGGATTTCCCAGCATTATTTAAAAACAATCAGAAATTAAATAAAAAAATTGTTTTAACTGAAGATAAGGACCAACATTAAAACTTAAAACGAACAGAAATTATTACATATATGAAGGGGTTCACCTCCTCGTCAATACCTCGCTCTTTACGCTAATTTTTTTAGTACTTTCAAAAGAACTATTTATTCTAACTAAACGGCCTTTGCGATTCAGGGGTCATTTTTTAAGAATTGGAACAATATCCAAACTTCAGCGTAAAGAGCGAGGTATTGACGAGGGGGTGAACCCTCTCAAATTCTTTCCAAGTTTTAATGTTGCTCCTTACTTTCAGTTGAAATAATCTGTTTTTTTATTCAAGTTCTATGGATTGGCCCTGTGTATTTTGTCCAGTCATATTGATAAATTATATTGTTGATTATCATATACGAAGTTAGCTTAGAACTGGAGTGTTTGATTCTAATTCTTTCTTGCCGTATTTAACACTTAAGGTATAAAGGTTTATGTGAAAGATGTGATTCTGCCAAAAACCTATTGTAGTAGCTTGAGGCCAAAAGATATAATCTTATATTTTATTATTTTATGTCATTGGATTCATTAGTTTCTGATCTATTCATTCATCGAGCCAGATTTATGTTATTCCTAAGACTTTTCTTAGAAATAATCCGAACTGTCTGTTCGACAGTTCTGTTCGTCTTAAGTTTTTATGTTACTCCTTACTTTCAGTTGAAAAAGCTTGTTTTTTTTAATTCAATTTCAGATCATTTTTTAAATAATGCTGGGACATCGAGTGCACCCTTCGTAGAAATTATATTCCCCCCATGAAAAATTCCTCCGTGGAATTTTTTAGTAACAAAAGGGTTTTATTAAAAGTAGTTATCTTTTTGCCGTATTTAACGCTGCAGCGAAATGCTTATATAATTGGAGTCTTCAATTTCTGACCTATTAGTTTCTTGGCCAGGCCAGATATTTGTCATTAGTTATATTTTTCTTAGAAATAATCAGATCCTGCTAAAAAAAATAAAATAACTTTCCTATTTTTCACGTTTTTTGCCTATTTTTGACATATTTTTCAGTCTAAAAATCCCAAGCAAATTTCAGAAGCATGAATCAGTAAATGGGTAAAACCGAAGCTTGACTATTGAATAGTATAGAAAAAAGGGTGTCTTACGTTGAAACATTAAAAACATTATACTGCAGAAGAATAGCATACAAATAATATGTAAAGTAAAGCAAAAAATATCTTAGTAAGGCTTGAGGTACCAAAGGTAGTGAACACTGACATATCTTAAAAATATTAATAATTATCGATAATTCAATTCATAATTTAAAATACATCCTTAGGCAGCTATTCAATTTTCGGTTGTAACGGGCACCTAATTAAAAACAAAAAAACGCGGGTAAAAAATCAGCGAAAATAAGCTAAATTATACGGCACAAAATGACCCAATAAGTTTAAAAAAAACGCAGGTAAAAAATCAGCGAAAAGTAAGCTAAATCATACGGCACAAAATGACCCAATAGGTCAGAGATTTTCTTTGAAGGTTTTGTTGTATTTAGTAGTCAACAGAATGTTAAGTGTACTATTTATGGATGAAAAGTGTTGATAAATTTAACTAGTTAATTTTAACTATTTACTATTACGGTTCAATTTCGCAGCACTGAAGAAAAGATTGTGCTCCTCGAAGAACCTTATAGTTTTTTATACAACCAAAATAAAATCTTAGTTATTAGGTATAAATACACTTCGGCAGGGCTTATGAAGCAAAATATGTTTTAATGTTAATGCCCTTGGTAGTTTATATGCACAAGGAAGCCGGTCTCGTGCTAAATCATCGTCTTTCATTCAGCTAGACTGTCAGAGAACCTTCGGACTCAGTTGGAATACTGAGTCCCAAAATCTCTAAGATTCTGGCCAGTACCCACAAAATGTCCATATCGTTAGTATTTTTCATGACTGTTTTATTTTGTTTCTTCTCTTTACTATTTGGATGAATTTGTATCCATTTTATTTACCTCAGATTTCAGTTAATGGGACTGGTAAAAATAGCAGATGTCATAGGCAGCAAAGCAGCGCTGCGTAAGTGAAGAGCGAAGTGGGAACAATGTATTATTTTTTTTCTGACCAAGACACTTCGTATAAAAGTTGTGATAGAAACTTCGAGAGGAGCTCGTTAAATTGGAAACTAAAGTTCCAGTGTCCTTTGTAAGAGTCAAAAGTGACTGGAGGGTAACCATCCCCTCTTCCACGCCCATCATTTCTCCAAGCACATTTAACCCAAATTGTGAGATAGATATTTTTTCAGCAGTGTTGAAAGGTCCATTAATTATGTCTTTGGGGATGTCAACTCCCCTCAGCCCACATGGATAGGGCTGTAGGTTAGTACTTCACCAATTGTCGACATATAGTACATGTTATTGAGAAAGGTTTGACCTTTACTTTCCGAAAAGGCGAAGGTCATTCAGACGAGCCTTTCAGAGAATGTTGATGGGAGTGTTGAACTATTACAAAACACGTTATATGCATACGATTTGTCAAAACGATGCAGCTCAGGAATGACTAGGTAAATTAAGTTGGAACTTTCAGAAAATGATAAGGGTTGCGATGAATTGGCCAAAAAGACCATTTTTGCACCCTACTACTACTACAACTACTACTACTGCTACCGTTGCTACCACTAAAACTACTGCTTCTGTACCGAGTACTACCAAGGCTGAGGATATTCAATTGAACATCTGATCAAATATTGAGGGGAAAGTTGAACTAAATAAAAACTTACTATGTGCATACAGATTGCTATTACAGAAGTATCAGCTGAATTCTTGGAACTTACCATATCAAGATAAAACTTTTGGGGCATCAGTAGTGGGATGTTCAACTAACCAAAAGGCAACATGTACCTGCTACTACTTCTATTAATACTGCGGATACTACTGTTACTACTACTACAAAATAGTACTGTTACTGCTACTACTGCTCCTATTAATATCCTGATATGATGCTAATACTATTAAGGCTATGCATACGAAGGTGAAAATTTGGCAGAATATTGATGGGGAACTTGAACTAAATCAAAACAATTTACGTGGATACAAATTTTCAAAATGGCGTATCTCAAGAATGTATTTGGGTATTAAATATGGGCATGCTACTACTAACTTTGCTACCAGTGTTACTTTTACTGGTATTGCTACTACTAATACTACTGGTACTAAACTAATCCAACTACTTTTTCGATGCAACTATTGTAAGCCTAAGAGTATTTAGATGAAAAGGGCGTCAAAAGGGGGTTAAAAGGGTACATCTGCAATATTTTTGGAACGGCTTACCGTATCAAGGTGATGCTTCCGGGTAGCCATGAGGCGGATGTTCAACTGACCGAATGGCACCATGTACATGCTACTACTGTTTACAAATACTGTTGCTGCTACTTTTAATACTACTACTAATACAACACTACTATTGACACTATTTCTCCTACTACCACCACTACTACTATGATACGAGCACTATTAAGGCCAAGCCTACGAAGTTGAAAGTTTGATAGAATATTGAGAGGAAATTCGAACCAAATCAAAAGACACTATGTGCATGGAAATTCGAACCAAATCAAAAGACACTATGTGCATGGAGATTGTCAATGGGATGTATCTCAAGAACGGATTTAGGTATTCAGTTGGAGCTTTCAGAGAATACTTCAAGGGGAAGACCAATTGACCAAAAGGCAATATTTGCACGCTACTACTAATTCTGCTACAACTGCTATACTTACTATTACTACTACTACTACTAATACTAGTACTTCAGCTACTATTTCTTTTGTAACAACTTGTAAGGCTAACTGCATTAAAATATTGCTATTAATACTATTACTAGTACTACTAATATTATTTATTGCTGTGACTACTATTGCAACTATGCATAAGAGTACAAGGGTGAAATTTTCAGGAAATTCTGAGGGGGGAAGATGAACTGAATCTCAATTTTTTATGCTGGTTGTCAAAAGGGCGTATCAGCAATATCTTAGAAACAGTTTGGTGAGTGAAGTTGAAACTTACAGGGCAAGCTGTGGGGGATATTGAACTATTGAAAATACAATATTTACATCCTAATTTTATTGCTTCTACTCATACTACTGTTATTACTACTGCTACTGTTATTGCTACTGCTGCTATTACTACTTCTGGTACTACTACTACTGCTATATTTACTATTACTACTACTACTACTACTACTACTACTACTACTACTACTACTACTACTACTACTACTAACTACTACTAGTACTTCAACTACTATTTCTGCTTTAGCAACTTGTAAGGCTAGCTGCATTAACATATTGCTATTAATACTATTACTAGTACTACTAACACTATTATTACTGTGACTACTATTGCAACCACGCCTAAGAGCACAAGGGTGAAATTTTCAGGAAATTCTGAGAGGGAAAGATAAACTGAATCTCAATGTCTATATGCAAGTTTTCAAAAGGGCGTATCAGCCATATCTTAGAAACAGATTGGTGAGTGAAGTTGAAACTTACAGGGCAAGCTGTGGGGGATATTGAACTAACAAAAAGACAATATTTGCATCCTAATTCTATTGCTTCTACTCATACTACTGCTATTACTACTGCTACTGTTATTGCTACTGCTGCTACTATTACTTCTGGTACTACTACTACTGCTATTAAAACTAAGGGTACTAAGGCAGAAAATTTGCAAAATATTGAATCTCTATTAAACTAAATCGAAACATACTATGCCGACACAGGTAGTCAAGATAATGTATCAGCAATGCTTCAGAAACGGTTGATGGTACTAAGTTGAAACTTTCAGCATTTGTTGAAGGAAATGTTGAAGAAAACCAAATGTGCTAAACGCGTACTGCTAATAATGCCACTACTGCTAATATAACTAATGCTACTACGCAAGCTAAGGGTACTAAGGGGAAGGTTTCAGGGAATATTTAGGAAGATGTTGAACTGAATCAAAACGAGCAATGTATCATCGGTAACATCGGTAACATAACAAGTAACATCGGAAGAACGGCTTAAATTATAAAGTTAGACCTTTTAGGGTAAGTTATAGCAGATATTGAACTAGCCAAAAGGCACTATGTGTATACTAGTAACAAGACCACTACAGTTACTCTAACTAATGATGCCAAGGGCATTTAAGTCAAACTTTTAGCAAACGTTTAGGGGGAGTTTAAATTAAACAAAAAAAACTATATGCATGCAGGTTTAAAACGAGCAAATAAACAATATCATAGACAGCGCTGCTCTATCATAATTAACAATATCATTGAAATTTTAAATGGGGGTTAATTCGATTGTAAATTAAAAGTTTCAATCAAATTAGAATATCTCAAGAATTACTTCGCTTATCCATTTAATTAAAAAAATTTTTTTTTTGCTTATCAAAGGAAAAAAACCCTAGGAATTATAGAATTGTGCCATTCCAATTTCCATATAGCTAAAATAATTGAAAAAAACTCTACATCTCATTCAAAATTTTTAAGTTTATTTATGACTGATAAAACTATTTGCATTATGTTTCTACCCAATTTTTCTGAAAATTGTGAAGTTTACTGATAGAAAAAGGTTAAGTTCTATCATACTACTACTACTAATAATAATAAAAAACTGCAGCACCAAGCCGCCTGAGGCCAACACAGCTACGCACGTTCTTTCTCCAGCCTAACCTATTCAAGGCCTCCCTCTTCACACCCTCCCAGAAAGTTCTCATTTCCTTTAAATCTTCGTTTATGACATCCTCCCAAACCAGAAGAGGACGACCTGCTTTCCGTTTAGCCCCAGACGATTGGCCAAAAAGGGCAATTTTCGGTAATCTGTCATCTTTCATCCGCAGAATGTGGCCTAGCCATCTCAACCTTTCTTTAATTATAGCCCTAGGAAGCGGGATCGAACCACATTTTTTGTACAACCTACTGAATGAAATACAGACAGTCAGCCGGGTACCCAGAGCAGTCCGTAGGCAATTTCTATGGAAAAAATCTAGTAAATTTTCGTCTGCTTCTCGGAGCGCCAAAGCTTCAGAGCCATATTTAACCACTGTCATCACTGGAGCTTAAAATATTCTAATCTTGGTTTGCAGACTTATCTTCCTATTCTTCCAAACTTATTTTTTTCAACTGTGAAAAAACCACCCTCAGCCTTAGCTATTCTACTTTTAACATCTTCACTGCTCCCACCGTCTTTACTAATAATACTACCAAGGTAAGTGAAGCTGCCAACCTGATCAATCTTTTCGTTATCCAACGTCACCTTTTCATCTTCACTTATTCCTAGCCTTAGTGACTTAGTCTTCTTAACATTAATTTTCAAATCTATTCTAGCACCTCGATCTCGCAAAACCCCTAAAAATTCATTCACCTTGCTCACACTTTCATGTAATATGCTTAAATCATGAGCATAATCTAAGTCCAGGATCGTTTAACCTCCCCATCAAAATGATCTATATAATAGGAGATAGAACACAACCCTGCTTAACTCCTGATTTAATACAAAACCAGTTGCTAACCTCATTTCCTACCTTAACCGCAGCAGTATTATTCTCGTACATAGCACAAATCACTTTAATATATTTGTCTGGTATACCAAATAAGGATAAGACCTTTACTAATGCTCTCCTATCAACAGAATCGAACGGTTGCTCATAATCGATAGAACTCAGAACCAAAGGTGTTTGACAACGAAGGGACTTCTCAATTATTAACCTAAGAGTGAAAACTTGGTCGACACATCCTCTACATTTTCTAAAACCGCACTGTTCTTCCCTTAAAAACTGGGTCTACAGCCTCTTCCTTTCTGCCCATCTTTCTTTAACTCTTTCCTAATCAATAATTGTAGCCCCAATCCTATCTTCAACAGGGACTAGTCCGGATTGACTACTCCCTCTCAATTTATTTACATGCCAGTATAATATTTTACTATTATGCCGTCTACCTGCATCTTCCAGATCCTCAGCAATTTTATCCATGGCCTCCACTTCACATCTCCTTATTTTATTTTTTAATGATCTTTTGTTTTCATATGATCTATCACTCAGATAATTCTTATACAAACCCCTTCTACTCTCTATTAAACATAAAGCATTTTCACCAATATTCCTAGTTGCAGTCCTTGCACTCTTCCTAAGACACCATCACCAACTTCACCACTTTTTTTCTAAAATTATTCCGTCCATCTTCCACATTGTCAAATTTTAAACTCTTAAATTTAGTACTCAACTATTCCTGAAAGGTTTTGCTCAAATTTTCATCCTGGAGTCTACCAGCATCATAACTTTGAGGGAAGGTAGTTATCCTTCCGAAATTTCAGCTTTAAATTAACCTTAGACACTACTAGATGGTGATCTTTACTTTTAACATCAATAACAACACTCCTATAAACCCTAGTAACTTGTATTGATCCCGCTAGTCTTCGGTTTACAATAACGTAACCAATAAGGTTTGCTGTCGTACCATCACGTGAATACCATGTCAACTTATGTGCCATTTTATGACCAAACACCGTATTGATTATAACTAGGCTGCTATACCTACAAAATTGCAAAAGTCTGTGGCCATTACTGTTTTCTTTTCCTACACCAAATTTACCTAGTGGTAGGATACCATCCATCCCTATTTCAACCAACCTGGGCGTTAAGTCTCCTAGCAAAAACACCATATTTCTACCTGGTACCCTGTCTATTTGATCCTGTAATATGGCTGACCTTATATTGCATAGCAAAATAGAAAATTAAAAGGGAAAAATAATATTGAGCAATGGTCCTTTATACCCAACTGCAACTAGTTTTATAAATTTCTTTGTCACTTGTTTTAAAAAAGTTGAATATGAGACTTGCCGTGTCATTGAACCTTTTATGTCCTATAAATTATACCAATTTTCTTTTTTGAAACACTAAGATTGTTGATTTTGCAAACATGTTTCATTTGTATTAGCTATCAGGGAATTACTAAAATATTTCGCAACAGCAGTGTCGTTAGCTGGCTCTCGAAAGAAAGCAGTCCGTAGGTGCCAACTTGGTATCAATTCGGCACATGATTAAATAGAATAGAATATCTGAAGATTTTTTTTTGAGAAAGATATTGGGATAACCAACGCAACTGCAAATAGCTATAGGTTATTGCGCTAGAAGATCTTGGGGAAGATGAGGACCCTACCCTCCCTAGGATTTTTTCGGGCACATTCATTCCTTGTTTTTTTTTTATTCTTTTATTAAATAGATTTGTCGATTTGGTCAATTATTGGCACCCTTGTCCCATTGGGCCCCGCAATAAGATTTTGCTTATTTGCGCCCTTGTCATATAGTCCTCTCCCCGATATTTTCCCCTATATTCCCCTTTGATGAGAGCAGCAAGATATATTGTAAATTGTATTTTCAAAACCACAATCGATCAAAATGTAATCAACCAGAAAAGTCATTAATATAGATTAACACCCAAAAATTTGGTAATAAATAAAAATACCCATCAAAATAATTTCACGAGAGAACATAAGAAAAAGAAAGATGGATCAGACATGATATTTGTTCTGGGAGACTCACAAAGGTGAGGCGAGACATAAGCCACGAAGCCCCATTGCCTTCACAATCAATAATAATAAAAACATTTTAATGTAGCACCAATAAAGACAGGCTATTGAGTCACCTTGAGCGAAGTATTTTCAATATGGTTTACCTATCTCTTTTTCTCCTTTGTAGAAGAGCTTTAATTGTTGTTGTTAAGGTATTTAACGTTGTCTTCTCCCAATCTTTGACCCCTCGACCCTCCCACCAGCTTCCAACCGAATTTGAAAGCAGCATTTCTACCTCAAAATAGAGAAAAGAATCACCCACCACTTTCTAGTCATCAGTGGCAAGGGCAAACGACCTCAAAACCAATAAAACTACTAGCAAGAAAACATCTTCACCCCACTTCGGATTCCTCCTCAGTGGATTTTTTCCTACTCAACAGTCGGAACTTCAAATATCCATCATTGACCAACTGGAAATGATATTGGTAGGCATATTGGCTTTCAGTAAATGCCCTCCCAGCAGCCTATTTCACAAAATATCCTAATTCGTGGTCAGATACTGGGCAAGACGACCAGTGACTGGACGCTGACTGAAATTACTAGTAGTCTGGTCCTATTTATTCTTACCGCTCTCAAAGGCGCAATGAGAAGGTTATCCCCACTAGCCTAGATCTAAAAATCTAGAATCAGGTCTAGATCTAGAGTCAGAGACTAGAAAAGATTAAACACAATTTAAATTCAATAACTGCCCTCAAGTAATACATAAGACTTAATCTTTTCAAAAAACAAATTAGTCATTAAGATCAACCTTTAAACAACATGAAGTTTAACAAGAAACACCCCTGTTAGTGTAGACGGTCCAATGAGGAAACTTCAAGTTTTCTACTAGGCAAGCAAGTCCAAGGAGGCCACAATAAATCTTATTCACTGAATATTTAAAGGTAAATCACCCGGTTGTTATTTCATTAATTGCTTAGTTTGCATAGCCAAAGTTTAAACTAAAATTTTACAATTGGTATTCTTCCAGGTGTTTTTTCAGCTTATTTTAATACAATTTCACCCGCAAATTTAATTCAATATCTTTATGCCTCTTGCCTTTATCATTGGCAAAGAGTAATTATATAAAAATGAAAAAGACTTGTGCCTTTTTCAGATTTGTATACATTGATTTATGGATTAAAATCAAGTTGCCATCAAGCCATGGATGATTAAAGAAATCGCCAAGGCAGACAGTTTGAGTGAGAGGCAAAGCTGGTAACCCTTCCAACAAAAAGCAAAAATTTATCCTTCTGTCTTATATATTTCAAATAAGCAAAAATCGTCATGTCCTGGGCCCGAACATGATTGATTTTCATGGCTGCAGCCACAGCTATATCTTCGGTTCGCCATTCAGTGCTGTTTCTGGATAAAATTAAATAAAAGACAAATTTTTCAAAGAAAAGTAAGGAGCAACATCAAAACTCAAAATGAGCAGATATTGTTATGATTACGAAGGAAATTGCCTCCTCTTCAAAACCTCGCTCTTTACGCTACAGTTTCTTAGTACTTTTGAAAAAGCTTCTTATTCTTCTATTTAAACAACCCTTGTTTTTCAAGAGTCGTTCTTACAGAATTGGGACAAAATCCAAACTTTAGCGTAAAGAGTGAGGCATTGAGGAGATGGCAATCCCCTTTCATATACGTAGCAATTTCTGTTCAATTTAAGTTTTAATGCGTCTCCTTACTTTCAATTGAAAAAACCTATTTTTTCATTCAATTTCTGATCGCTATTTAAATAATGCAAGGAAATCTGGCTGTGCCTCCACGGAGAAATCCCCGTCCCCACAGAAATATGCTCTAAACAGTTTATTCCTAGTGAAAATTTACCCCAGACAATTACCTTAACATTTCCACGTGTAAAATTGAAACAGAAAAGAGAAAGCAAGGCATATAAAAAGAATTTTGTATAAGAGTTATGGCGAATTCCCCCACTGTAAAACTTCCCCTGAAACTTCCCTCCCCATGGAAAAACCTCCCAGAAAGAGATTTGTCCCACCCCCCACTCGAAAATATATGCATATAACATGTATGCAATAACTAATACTATGTGTAAACAATGGGCAAATTTTACAGCTTACGGACCTTTCCTCTGGGCCTGTGGGACCCATATCCAAAGGCATAGTTATTGAGCCTTTCAACTATGACGAACAAAATGTCTACCTCAAAATTTTGGTCGGACAATTTTGGGGAAAAGGGGCGGGGGAACGGGCCTAGTTGCCCTCCAATTTTTTTAGTCACTTAAAAATAACACTAGAATTTTAATTTCCATTCGAATGAGTCCTCTCCCAATTTTTAATACCACTGGGTCGATACGATTACCCATGGAAGAAAAAAAAACACATCCGTGATCTTTCTTCTGGCAAAAAATAGAAAAATTCCGCATTTTTGCATACAGGAGGTTGAAACCTCTACAATAGATTTTCTGATATGCTGAGTCTGGTGATGTGATTTGCACTGAGTTTTTTTCTTTTAACGGTTGCCCCCCCCCCTCTTTCGATAATTAGACAGATTCTCTCAGGCTTGTAGCCTTTGATGAATAACATTTAACTTAATGAAAATTATATATTTTGAATCACCATAATAAGCTAATTTCTTATGCATATGTATTGGTATAAAAATTCATGTACCATTTTTGAACCTTTTCTTTATTTATACCAATAGCTTTACCCCAAAAAACTTTAAAATCTTTATTTCACTTTAAGCTTCATTTACCCCCAAATTTACTTGTAGACCAATTGGAATAGGGTTTGAGCCAAAACCTGGGTAGTGTTAAATGGTGGTTGAGTTAATTGGGGTTAAGTCAAATAGGTTAGTTAAATGAGGTTTGATTTCAACAAGTTAGCTAGACGAGGTTTGAGTTGAATTGGATTTTAGTTAAAATGAGGGTCAAATTGTGCGGGGTTTGAAATTAATGAGGGTTAAGTTGCACAGGGGTTGAGTTGTACAAAGGTTGAGTGGAATGGAGTTAAGTTGATGCTGAGTTGAGTTAAACACGGGTTGACATAAAGGGTGGTTGATTTAAACGTGGATTATGTTAAATAGGATTTGAGTTGAACAAAGATTCAGTTAAATGGGTTGAGTTGAATGGGACGGAGTTACACACGCCCCGCTAATGTGAGTTTCTTTTTTCATTTATTTTGTAAAGTGTTTGTCTTATTTCTGATGTTTTTATGTTATTTTCTAGTATGTGCTAGTTGTTTAATCTCATCTTTTTTTGTCTTTTTCGCCACTTTTTTCAAGATTATATAAGATTTAATCAATAAAAAGGAAATAAATGAACGTAAATTGTATTGATTTGTGATAGAACACACGTTGGGACCCGTAAACATAAAACATTTTTCACTAAAATGCACTTCTTCCACTTCTACCGTTTCTTCTACTTGTTTTTCTACCGGCTTCCACTTCTACCGATTTTCTCAGCGGATATACCGACTTCCCAATCCACCTCCTGACAAAGAAAAAGAATATTCTGGGGGAACTCCACCTAAAACTCTGAATCCCCACGAAATGTTACTTTGAGTGCCTTTTCCGTGTACCTTTTGATTAAGCTGGTGACAAAATTGGTTCAACAAACGTAGAGTTTGTTACGAGACTGAAACTATCAAACAGTTCGTGGTAACGAGCTGTAGTAAGGAGCGACCCGGCTCAAAAGTAAACGAAACTCTAAAAAACGGAATTTTGATGCTAAAAGATATATAAAAAGAATTGGATTTTCATGCTGATTTTAAATATGTAAGTTTCGTCAAATTTAGTCATTGTCATCAAAAGTGACGAGCCTGAAAAAATGTGTCTCATTTTGGAAAATAGGCGGAAACACCCTCTAAAAGTCATAGAATCTTAACGAAAATTACACCATCGCATTCAGCGTATCAGAGAACCCTTTAACAAAATTTCAAGCTCCTATCTACAAAAATGTGGAATTTCGTATTTTTTGCCAGAAGACAGATTACGGGTGCGTGTTTATTTGTTTTGTTGTTGTTGTTTTTTCCCAGGGGTCATCTTATCGACCAAGTTGTCCTAGAATGTCGCAGGAGGGCTCATTCTAACGGAAATGAAAAGTTCTAGTGCCCTTTTTAAGTGACCAAAAAAATTGTAGGGCACCTAGGCCCCCTCCCACGCTCATTTTTTCCCAAAGTCAACGGATCAATGATAGTTCGACGGATCATAGTTTTTTTTTTAACTGAGAGTAAGGAGCGACATTAAAACTTAAAACGAACAGAAATTACTCCGTATATGAAATGGGTTGTCCCCTCCGCAATCCCTCGCTCTTTACGCTAAAGTTTGAATCTTTGCCATAGTTCTACTTTTAAAACAATTAAAAACTTTAGCGTAAAGAGCGAGGGATTGCGGAGGGGACAACCCATTTCATATACGGAGTAATTTCTGTTCGTTTTAAGTTTTAATGTCGCTCCTTACTTTCAGTTAAAAAAAACTAGTTTTTTTATTTAATATGAACTTGAGATGAGAATAAATTCAGAGAATATCATACAGGCTTGAGTTTGGACTAGTGTTATATTTAGGGTTGTAAAAACAAAATAGTCTACGGAAAGAAATTAGATTATGGGCTTCGCAATTTATAAGCTTCAGAGGTTCTAATATAGGCTTTCCAGGTTTTTCACCACCTTGAAAAGTATCTGAACAGTCTTTTAAGCTTCATAATCTATATTCTTCATTAAGCTTCATTAAGCTCCATATAAACTTCATTAAGCTATATCCTGATTAGTTGCTATTTTTAGTTTTATATGGCAGTTGTCTCTGGTCTTTTTGGGATTTTTGTTTTCTTCGTTAAGATGAAAATACAATTAGGTTTGCTACTCAACCCTCTTTCTATTATTACAATGGGTATTTTTGGAATTGTATACCAATCAACCAACCCCCCCCCTTGGCCTGGATATAGCCTTACGAAGCAGACTTTTTCCAGAAAGGTCCAAGCCAGTGATGTCAGATAGCAAAAATTTAAGGGGAGGCAGCAAAATTTATATTTAAAGATCCATGGGGGGGAATAATTTTGCGTTATTACAATTTTTCAAAGGAAAAAAAAATTATGCTTCGTTAAATAAAATACAAATTTTCCCAAAAATATATTTTCAAAATATAGGGAGAAATATACCCCCCCCCCAATCGGTTCCACTGGCCGAAGATTGCCCATCACTATCTTATTTGAAATCAACATGCCTCATGCTCAAGCTTGTTTTGCTATTCTTATGATTTGTGCGGTTTTTAGTTTTGCTTAGTTTAATAATTTAGTGGCATTATATTATCGGTGAAAGCATAAGCCCTGTTTTTAAGATTGTTAGTTTTATTAAATCCAAAAACACCAAGTCAAGAAACCCTCTCACCCTGTTCCTAAGGGGAGGGGACTGGGTCTTGTACCTTGGGCAGCAAAGCTGTGAAGAGGACTCCGCGCCTTGGGGATTGACAAATTTGATCCGATTTTTCACTTTAATACAGTCTTTTTTCTTAAACTTTTTTTTTGGGGGGGAGGGGGCTTTAATTAATTTTCTCTAGGGGGTCACCAAAACTAGAAATGGCTTTGACTTGTGCATTATTTAGAACGTTACTCGTTGCCAGGGTGGTAGTTAAGAGAGACTTAAAAAAGAGCGGTGGAAATATTCTGAGAGTTTCAGCGACAGCGGAAGATTGGCTTTAAGTATGAGGGACCGCTGGGGAAGAGAAACTGTTTCAAAACTTAGCAGTCTTCATCTCCTTGTCATTTTTGAATGTAGCTTCAGAAAGGCCGATGAGACAACTCAAGAAAGAAAAGATAGACCCAAGAAGTAGATTGGGTCACAGTAACGCTTATTACGTTTCATAAAAGACTTGGAACGATACGAGCTGGAATTAATGTAGACTCACAGACAGTTGAACAGCCCCTGAGAAAGAGACCGAAAGGAGTAGTAGCGTCTGGTTGCACAGCTGAGTTACACCGTGATTAAAACGAAATGTGTACACAAAAAAGCTGTGACAAAACACATTAGCTGTGTTTGTTTTCTTCATTTATCTTGCAGTTTACCTCTCTTGCGTAAATCTCCTTTTTTCATATTTAAAAAAAACAGCTTTTCGTTGCGTTGCCTACTTATCTCAATTTTTACCATATTAGCAAAGCGAAAAACTAAGAATGAAACTCTGTCTTGCTTATCACCAGTATTTTAGAGAACATCATGAAAATGTAGAGAACATTTTAGAGAACAAGAAGAAGCTTTTAAAAAACATGAAAAATGTACAATCCCCCCTTTTTTTCTTTTGGCAAATTTAGATTATTCTCTAAGAAAAAGCTCTGCAATAAAAATCAGGATCCTGGCTAGACGAATAGATCAAAGTAAGTGAATCCAATGATACAAGTTCTTTGTCCTTTCGATGTAATTCATATCTGCAGGCTTGTTACAAAAATACATATTTCAAAGGGAAATTAAACCTTAAGCTCTCTTTTCAATGATTTTGTGAAAAAAGCAAATGTTTTATTTCATCTTTTTAACGTATTATGCGTTTGAAAGCGTCTAATTTCAAAAACCATAATCTGTATTTCTCTTTTAAAAAAAAAACAAAAAAAACAATTTAGACTTACGAGTAAACCCTTTACCTAACCCGTTTGGACTTCAGAGTCCTCTAACCTAAACAGCGTTAACTTAATATTCTATATAACAGGACCTTCCACTATGGTGGTAATTAAATAAAAAAAACAAGTTTTTTTTTAACTGAAAGTAAGGAGCGACATTAAAACTTAAAACGAACAGAAATTACTCCGTATATGAAAGGGGCTTTTCCTCCTGAACGCCCTGCTCTTTACGCTTAAGTTTTTTACTGTTTAAAAGTAGAGTTAATAGAAAGAGTCAAACGTTTCGGACTACATATTGATTAAAACAAATATTTTTCAAGCTTACGCTATATTCACAAGGAAATTTCTTACCCAAATTCAACTCCAGCATATGCAGCTCCCATTCCATCTCTACAAAAATCAATACATAGTTCCACTGTATTATCATCATGAAACCATTTATGTGACACTCCTAACACTCTATTTTTTCTATCATCTTTGTGACAACCATGATGCCGAATTTTCACTGACGTAGCGTTTTCAAATCTCTTGCACGTGTTATGAACAGTCGTAGGAATGGCAACATTGTAGCTAAGTTTACACGCCGCGTCGGCAATCATTTGCCGACATCGATTTGTTTTCGTCCTTTTTAAAGCATTTTTTGCAGTTGCACTGATTGTATTACACGGTATTTTGTAACTTGGAATATCTTCAATTCTAGTGTCTGGAGCTATTGGCTTGGCGAGCTCATCTAAAAACTCGTAGCTTTTCTGGAAGATAAAAGGTGTTGAAAATAGGGGAAAAGGGCATCAAAATAACTAAAAAAGAAAGTTATTTTAAAACTTTTGTCTTAAAGATAAATTAGATTCATATATCTGCTTCAGGAGAGAGGATAAGAAATGGCATAGCACATCTAAAAACTCGCTACTATTCTGTAAAGTAAAAATCACTGAAGCAGATGCAAAAAAAGGCTTTAAAACATCTAAAAAAAACACAATTCATTCTGGTTAACTACAAGGGCTATTTTGTTTTAAAAAAAATCCTATAGAAGTCCCTTATACTGAAAATATTAAACCAAATAAATAATTTTAATGTAATAAACTGATGACGGATGATATAGTAAAGTGAAGATACGAATATAGTATAATAAACTCGTTGAATACAATAAAACTGAATAGGTAACTACGATTCACAATTTGCGAGTTTAGAAGTTACTAAGCACTCGTTTCTGTTTTTGTCATGCTTTATTCACCTAACCGATATAGGCTACCATTTTGGTACCCTTTTGTTTCCTCTAATGATTTTGTTACGAACAGATTTGTTAGTGGTTACAACTGCTAGTTTATTATTTTATAAACAATAAAAAAAATAAATTTTATATTTATATTTCACCTTATACATGTTAAAGTAGCCTACCAAAGACATTAAAATACAAGCTTGCTTCCCCCTGAGCCCATCTTAAGTCTATTCATGCCAAAAAAACATGATTTTATGCGGTATTTCTTTTCGTCATGCCAAATTATACGGTTTTTAGGGCAGTCTCGCCTTTTGTCAATGCCGTCAAGCACAGCCGTGACAAGTTAATTAATTAATTAAATTTTACAATTTTTTTCATCCGTAAAAACTCAACATTGTTGTTCTCATAAATAACTACACCTTCAAAGGTATTGTTTCGAAGCGGTTTTAAATCATATATTTTTTAGTTGTTTTTTTTTTACTGAGTTTTCACCCATGTTTCTTTATTTTAAATGTGAAGCCCGCTACTACTGGAACTGCATAATTACATTTTTTCAGAAAACAAATATCTAGCTTTTACCAATTTTTTGCTATGGATGTTGCATAAGTTGCCTCCTAGCCTGTTCAAGGCATTTAGGTTTCACTTTCACTATCCTTGGTACTTTATGCTTCAATGACGGTTTCGTGGAATCGTATAAAAATCCAATAGCCTTAAGTATCACTCGTGTAAATCCATTCAGAAATTTTAGTATTGCATAAGTTTTCCCTCTAATAATTTTGTTTTCAATGACCCGGTATAAACTTACTACGAGGGTTGACCTTGCCATGTTAAGAAATCCTTTCTCTTTTGAACAAATTGTTTCTGTTTTTTTTTTTTTAAACAAGAGAGAGGGATTAGACCATTAATCATTCAGGTAAAGCAGAACGACCACGCCAAAGTACAATGACTTTTGACCGGCCATAAAACAGGATCGACCTGTTCATTGAGTCTTAGTTGCACGCAAAAGGGTTCTCCACTGAAATCTTTTTATCACGGTTATTTTTTTTGCAAAATTTGCTCGTTAATTGAATTTTTCTCATTGATATATTCACTAGACTGGTTTTTATCTTGTAATCGGAGGACTTGGGCCAACGCGATGGCAAGGTCAAACGCATAGAATATAGGGTCAAAGAACCAAAAGCAGGTTAAAAGACGTTGTGAGAGCTTGAATGTGTCCCGGATTTCGTTTTGAAGCGTTCCAATATTCCATATAGGGGGGAGGAGGACATCAGCTGGTAAATGAAGAACATGTCAGGCAAGTTCATGTCAGGCAATGTGCTGAGTAATGATTAGTGGACTGTTAATGTTCATTAGTCGATTCACTATACTTCTTTGTATCTTGGACACTTACGTGTTATAGCGACCACACCCAAGAAGTTCAGTTAGGTTAGTCCTAACGGAAAATGCCAAAATAAAATCAAAATAAAATATATTAGCAACAGTATTATGGAAACTCCAACAGAGAATTATGGAACGCAGGCCATCAAGAACACATTATATGAAATACCTAGCCTAACCAATTCTATATATTAAATATTAAAATATAAAATAATTTTATATATTAAATATATTAAATATTTAACTAAAATATACCTGCATAGTAGTTGATGTCACTCAAACTAAGCTGATTATATCCGACTGCACAAAGAGAAACCAGTTTTAAACAGATCAAGCACAACAATGTGGTCGGTATAATGCGTAAATGCCCTATCATTCAACTGAAAACAAGGACATGAGCCACCGCAGTGACAAGGTCAAACACACTAGACATAGGCTCAAAGAGTAAAAAGATGGCTAAAAAGCATTATCAGAACAGGCACAATTGCTGAACACCATGTCGGAGGGCTCTGATATTTCAGACTAGGGGAAGTAATATCTTAGACCATACTACCATTCCATCAACCAGTTCGTGGTAACCAACTGTAGTAAGGAGCGACCCGGGTCAATGGTAACCAAAACTCTAAAAATGGAATTTTGGTACCAATAGCTACATCAAAAGAATTGCATTTTAATACTGATTTTAAATATATAAGTTTCATCAAGTTTAGTCTTACCCATCAAATGTTACGAGCCTGAGAAAATTTGCATTATTTTAGAAAATAGGGGGAAACACCCACTAAAAGTCATAGAATCTTAAACGAAAATCACACCATCAGATTCAGCGTATCAGAGAATCCTACTATAGAAGTTTCAAGCTCCTATCTACAAAAATGTGGAATTTTATATTTTTTTTGCCAGAAGGCAGATTACGGATGCGTGTTTATTTGTTTTTTTTGTTTTTTTTCCCAGGGGTGATCGTATCTACCCAGTTGTCCTAGAATGTTGCAAGAGGGCTCATTCTAACGGAAATGAAAAGTTCTAGTGTCCTTTTTAAGTGACCGAAAAAATTGGAGGGCACCTAGGCCCCCTTCCACGCTGATTATTTTCCCAAAGTCAACGGAACAAAATTCTGAGATGGGCATTTTATTGAACGTAGTCGAAAAACCTTATAACTATGTCTTTGGGGAAGACATACTCCCCCACAGTCCCCGTGGGAGGAGTTACAAGTTCAAAACTTTGACCAGTGCTTACGCATAGTAATGGTTATTGGGAAGTGTACAGGCTTTTTCAGGAGGATTTTTTTGGTTGGATGCAGGGGTTGAGAAGAGGGGGATATGCTGGGGGAACTTTCCATCGAGGGATATGTCATGGGGGAAGAAAATTTCCATGAAGGGAGCGCAGGATTTACTAGCATTACTTAAAAAAAACAACGAAAAAATAAATATAAAAAAGTTTTTTTTCAGCTGGAAGTAAGCAGCAGCATTAAAAATTAAAACGAACAAAAATTATTATCCATATGAGGGGCTCACCTCCTCCTAATACCCCGCTCTTTACGCTAAATAATTTTAGTAATTTCAACTATTTATTCTGCGGCTTTTATGATTCAGGGGTCATTCTTAATGAATTGGGACAAAATTTAAGCTTTAGTGTAAAGAGAGAGGTACTGACGAGGGGGCAAACCCCCTCATATATGTAATAAAAACATGAGAACACAAAAGTTCTTTACGTAAGCTAATTTATAAGTTAAGTATATCTTTTACTTATAAAAAGTTCTAGTTGTCTTTTTAATTAACCGAAAATCGGAGGGCAACTAGGCCTCCTCCCCCGCTCTTTTTTTCTTAAAATCATTCCATCAAAATTATGAGAAAGCCATTTAGCCAAAAAAAAATAAATATAGAAATTTCGTTTTAATTATTCCTCTGCGGAGAGCCAAAATCAAAACATGCATTGATTCAAAAACGTTCAGAAATTAAATAAAAAAAACAAGTTTTTTAAATGAAAGTAAGGAGCGACATTAAAACTTAAAACGAAGAGAAATTACTCCGTATATGAAAGAGGCTTTTCCTTCTCAACGCCCCGCTCTTTACGCTAAAGTTTTTTACTGTTTTAAAATGTAGAGTTAAGAGAAAGAGTCAAACTTTAGCGTTAAGAGCGGGGCGTTGAGAAGGGAAAGCCTATTTCATATACGGAGTAATTTTTGTTCGTTTAAAGTTTTAATGTCGCTCCTTACTTTTATTTAAAAAAACTTGTTTTTTTATTTAATTTATAAATAAAATAGTATTAAAATATGGCAAAAAAGAAAAAACGTTGTTTTTAGTTTTTCCTGTTTTCTTTGTCTGGCATTTGTATTTTTCTAGTCTTTTTATGCACTGTTTATTTGTTTAAGCTAGCTTTTCCCTATTCTTTTTTTTTGAATAAACGCTTTCCATGGTGAGGCCGAAGTATTCGAACTTTTATCGTTATTAAATAAAAAAAAAACAAGTTTTTATTTAACTGAAAGCAAGGAGTGACATTGAAACTTAAAACGAACACAAATTACTTCGTATATAAAAGGGGCTGCTTCCCCATCAACGCCCTGCTCTTTACGCTAAAGTTTGACTATTTTCTCTCAACTCTACTTTTTAAAATAGTAAAAAACTTCAGCGTAAAGAGTGGGGCGTTGATGAGGAAGCAGCCCCTTTCATATAAGAAGTAATTTCTGTTCGGTTTAAGTTTTAAAGTCGCTCCTTACCTTCAGTTAAAAAAAACTTGTTTTTTTTAATTTAATTTCTGAACGTTTTTGAATCAATGCATGTTTTGACTTTGGCTCTCGGCACGTGAATAATTAAACGAAATTTCTAAATTGCTAAATGGCTTTCTCGTAGTTTTTATCAAATGATTTTGAGAAAAAAAGGAGTGGTGTGGAGGCCTAGTTGCCCTCCAATTTTTTGGTTACTGAAAACGGTAACTAAAACTTTCAATTTTATACGAATGTTTTTATAAGTAAAAGATATGCGTAACTTACAAATTAGCTTACGTAACGAACTTTTGTATTCTCATGTTTTTATTACGTATTTGAAAGGGTATATCTCCTCTTCAGTACCTCGCTCTTTACACTAAAGCTTAAATTTTGTCCCAATTCCTTAAGAATGACCCCTGAATCACAAAAGCCGTAGAATAAATTGTTGAAATTAATAAGAATACTTTAGCGTAAAGAGCAAGGTATTAGGAGGAGGTGAGCCCCTCATATGCGTAATAATTTCTATTCGTTTCAAGTTTTAATTCTGCTCCTTACTTCCAGTTGAAAAAACTTTTTCCTGATAATTTTTTTATTGTTTTTTTTTTTTTTTAAATAATGCTAGAAAATCCTGCGCTCCTTCATGGAAATTTTCTTCCCCCATGACAAATCCTCAATGGAGAGTTCCCCCAGCATATCCCTCTACTGGCAACCTCTCCCCCCCCCAACCAAAAAATCCCCCTGAAAACGTCTGTACACTTCCCAATAACCATTACTATATATGTAAGCACTGGTCAAAGTTTGTAACTTGTAGCCCCTCCCACGGGGACTATGGGGGAGTAAGTCGTCCCTAAAGACATAGTTATAAGTTTTTTCGACTACGCTAAATAAAATGGCTATCTCAGAATTTTGATCCGGTGACTTTAGGAAAATAATTATCGTGGGAGGGGGCCTAGGTGCCCTCCAAATTTTTTGGTCACTTAAAAAGGGCACTAGAACTTTTCAATTCGTTAGAATGGACCCTCTCGCAAAATTCTAGGACCACTGGGATGATACGATCACCCCAGGGAAAACAACTAAACAAACGAAAAACAAACAAACAAATAAACACGCATCCGTGATCTGCCTTCTGGCAAAAAATACAAAATTCCACATTTTTGTAGATAGGAGCTTGAAACTTCTGCATGAGGGTTCTCTGATACGCTGAATCCGATGGTGGGATTTTCGTTAAGGTTCTATGACTTTTAGGGGGTGTTTCTCCCTATTTTCTTAAATAAGGCAAATTTTCTCAGGCTCGTATCGCTCCTTACTACAGTTCGTTACCAAGAACTGTTTGATTTGTATAGTTTATGCCCTTGAAAACTTCACTATCTTATTAAAAGTTTCATTAATTTTTCAATAGTTTCATTTATTTTAATCACAGAAGGAGGGAAGAGGTGCATCAGCCAATAAATGAAGAACAGGTCAGGCGATGATTCATCGACTGCGTGATGGATTGAGACAAGAAACATAGTTCCTTTGACGGGAGTGAAGAACAGGCTTGAAACTTAAAGTGACCAGAAATTGTTGCTTCGCAGCCTACATCTGTAAAGCTAACTCAAATGAACCAACTCAAAATATTTAACTACATTTATAGAATTCTGAAAAAAAACTATCGTTTAAAAACATAAAACAAAGTAGGATTTTTTCGTCCATTAGAAAAATAAAGCATTTTAGGATATTTTCTAGTTTGTAAAAAGAAGCATCCTGCATGTTTCGTGCGAATTTTGTGTTTTCAGTGAAGTGCTAGTTTTGCATATTTTACAAATATTCATGCAGGGAGGAAAGGCACCGTCTTTAGATTCTCAAGCACGTGTCTGCAATACTAACTGGTTTTTAAAATATATTTTGACTAAAGCATATAAACAAATAAGCAGGTTTGATTTCACAAAACAAAGTTTTCGTCAAAAATTGTGACAAAACTAATAATCATACAGTTTGAATATTTGGCATAACTTGTCAATGATGATTTTAGTTGCGCTGTAAATCTTAAAAACTAATGGTGATTTTAATAGCTTTGTAAAATAATTCGTCAAACTGAAAAAAAAATCAAAGTTGATCACACAGCTAGGTAACTTTTGCAACACCTTCTGGTAAAATAGTAAGAACATATATGTTCAAAAGAACAACAAAATCCAAGTGAACATACGGTCAATTAAATAATAAATCGCGTGTTTTAAATTGAAAAGGGCTGGACAAGCCAGAAAATATTCCAGAAAATAAGGCTTAGAAATTTGATTAGTATACTGAAAGCCAGGGTGATGACAAGCGTCAAGCATAGTTCTGAAACATGGACGCTTAGAGAGGCAGAGGAAGATATGATAAATGGCTTCCAAAGATATTCTCTCTGGAATAAAGCATGGTCGATGATCGAAGTCACAGAATTGGATACATCAGTCTCTCATAGTGCTCAGTCCTTTTATTTTGAACGGATTGAAATTTTCGGAAACATCTGTTAACGATAGTAAGTGTATGTAACTGTTTTCTTATGGTTAAATAAGCTAGTTAAATAAGGACTTCCTTCTTTAGTTAGTATTTCAAATATTGGTTGGTATATTAAATAAAATTTTAACGCACTTTATTTGGCTAAATAACTTGTTTTAGGTTTCGAAGCGGAGATGCCATATCTGCTTCCCTTAGGGGAGCCAAAAGTCAAACATATTGTGACAAGACAGGATAAGGCTGTGTAAAACCAACTTTTGACAGATTTTTTCTTTGAGTTGCAGTTTGCTTGTTCAGGTTCCTGGCGAAAAGGAAACTATAACAGAGACTAGACGACACATCGATTAAATCTGATGTAATTTTTTCTTGTCAAGGTTTAACGCTAAGTATTGGACTAGAGACAAACTTTCAGGTCTTTTAAGTATATTAAATTTAATAAAACAGTTTTTTCAACTGAAAGTAAGGAGCAACATTAAAACTTAAGATAGTCAGAAATTATAACGAATATGAGAGAGGTTTCCCCCTCCTCAATATCTTACTCTTTACGCTAAAGCCTGACGTTCTGTTCAAACTATTTTGTGAGGTATTAAGGAGGGGACAATCCCCCTTATATTCATAAGATTTTTCGTTCAATTTAAATTTTAATGTTGCTCATTACTTTCAGTTGAAAAAAAACTCGTTTTTTAACTTATGATCTTTGAAAATAATATCGGGAACCCCGGCTCCCCCCATGGAAAATCCCTTCCTCCAAGAAAAATACATCCCGTCTAAACCTTCCTCCCAGATGATAAATACCCCCAACCCCCCTGAAAAACCCCTCCCCAAAAAAATTTTTGTATACTTCCAAATAGCCAATACAAAGTGTAAACAACGGGCAAAGCTCAGAGCTTTTATTCCTTCCGCTGAAAGCTATATGGGTTAAGTCATCCTCAAACATAGTTGTTAGATCTTTCAACTATGATGAATAAAATGCCTTGAAACTTTGATCAGAAGACTTCAGGGAAAATGGTTAAGGGGCTAGCTGCTTTCCAACCTTTTTGGTCACTTAAAAAAGGCGCTAGAACTTTTAATTTTCATTTGAATGAGCTTTTTCTCAATATTCTAGCGACATTTGGTTCAATACCATCAGCTTTGGGAAAAAAAAGCAAAAACAAACAAACAAATAAGCACGCAGCCGTGATCTTACTCCCGACAAAAACTACAAAACTCTACATTTTTGCAGATAGAATTTTAAATCTTCTACAATAGGGTTCTCGAATGTGCTGCATCTGATCGTGTGATTTTCATTAGGATTTCTTGAATTTTATGGGGTATTTCCCCATTTTCGAAAATCAGGTAAATTTTCTCAGGCTCTATTGATGAGATACACTAAACTTATTGAAACTTATATATTTGGAATTAGCATAATAATCCGATTCTTTTAATATAATTATTGATGTCAAAATTCCATTTTTAAGATTTTTGGCTACTTTGGTGTTGCATCACTTCATACTTACAGTTCATTACCACTAACTATTTGATAACTTATCTGTATCAATCCTTGGTAGTTAAGTATACATTGGAGCTGTATGAAAGGACTCCCTGAACTCTCATGATGTCAAGGGATTTATTTTAGAATATACGGTTATATATGGTTATTTGTTAAAATATGGTCATATCTACAAGTGCCCCTTCTCAGCTGCTAATTCCGCTAAGCGAATCTTTACTCTTCTTATTGTGGAAATGTGTTCCATGAAAATTGTGTAAAATGTTTAGGAATGTCAGTGATTTTGTTGTAGTTACATTAGGAATAATCAGAAGCTGTAAATTTTATTAACTTTAACAATTTATGCTTTAATTAATCATGGTTAATTTTTTTTTTGTGTGAAATGGTTCGAAAGCTCGAACATCACCCAGCGGAAGGATAAGTAATAATATTTAGCATGTGAAACCTTGTTTGTGAGGGTTGGAGGCTTCAGCCTGTTCTTGTGGGCTAAAGGTCTCAGCAAGCAAAAAGACATGACAAACCACCGACAAGGGTGAGTTTTGCTATTTGAGATTCCGTGTAGCAGACCCTTTTTGCATTCATAGAAATTACCGTATTTTGCAATTTTGACAAATTAGCCAACCTGGTGAAACAGGCCGATGTCGAAACAAAATACTCATGAGTGTCTCAGAATTTATTTCATGATTTATTTCATGATGGACTAAGTGTGACTGTACTCACCATCTTACGACAAAAATTTCCTTGTGATAACTAAGGAACTATAAATATCGCTACCAAGACTTCTTACAGACTTGCAGTTATTTTCTCTACTTTTTCGGCCATTTCATTTAATCAGTTTGTCCTGTGATGCCCATGAAAAAGGGATAAAACAAAGGACACCTAAGCCAGGGATGATATGTTAAGGCTTTATGTTAAAGACGAAGGCTGAGGGAAGACCATTTGACTATTCCATCCATCTCTCGTTAAAACCTCCTTCAAATCCTCAAGGTTCAGCGCATTCCCTACTGAAAAATCCCCCTCGTAAAATTTTCCTGGAAAAAAATTCTTCCTGCAGAATATCATCCCCACCGAGATGATTCTTACTACTTCGCAAATCGAACAGGTAGGTTCGATAACAGCTAGTTGAATTAGCTGAAAATCATAAAAAATAAAACGTTTTTTCATCCTGGAGGCCTGTTTGGCTTCATATCTGGACTATTAATCTTGCGAAACTTAGGAACGGTTGCATAAGGTCAATAATGGTCAGGCCTGAACGATCCAAAATGGTCTTTTGCGGTGCATTAATAGCTTTATGTGGGCTATCCATATCAAAAACCCAGAGCAATCGATTACTATAACTCAACAAATTGCGTAGTTGACACATTGACAGCTGATATACATGCAGTTACAGGTCCTCTTTTGAGGAAAATAAAATACATAGTTTACAGGCTCCCGAGCATTGTCTTTATCAACTCATTGCTGGGGAGGACAAGTGGATTATGTTAGAGGGGTTGGGATCATGAGCAACCCCCTTATGTGAGGTAGCTAGGAAATCTCTAGTTTGTTTGTTTTGTTTTTTTAAATATAGATTTATACGACAAATGTACCAACCTCTTAGATTTTGTAAAGTACTTTCCCCCTCTAAATTTTCGGAAGTAGGTGCTACTGGTAACTACTGCCAAAATGATGCAGAGAAACCCTTTATTTGGAAATGTCAAAATATTTGTGGTAACCGACTGTAAGTAAGGAGCGACTCAGTCCAATACCAACTGAAACTCTAAAAACAGAATTCTGATAATAATAGAAATATCAGGAGAATTAGATTTTTATGCTGATTTCGAATACTTAAGATCCATAAGTTTAATGTTAGGCTACTCATAAAAGACTACGAGCCTGACAAATTGCCGAAAAAAGATCACGGAAGTGTGTTAACTTATTTTTTATTTTTCCCAGGGGTGATCGTATCAACCCAATGTCCTAAAAGATCAGGAGAGAGCTCATTTTAACCCAAATTAAAAGTTCTATTTTAACCCTATCATTTTAGCCCGAAGTCAACAGACCAAGATTTTGAAGTAGCCATTTTGTTCACCGTGCAAAAGCAGTATGGTCTTCAAAAATTATCTATTGGGGGGGATTTTCGGGAAAATTTTTCAAATAAGTGAGATTTCTAGCTTGATTTGAAGCCCACATCAGAAAGTAAGTAAAAAACGAGTCTTTCTATAAAATGAAAGTATCCTAAGGAGAATTTTTCAAGCAGAAATCTTCCACAAGAAAACTTTCTGGGGGGAGTTTGCAGCGAGGATGGAATTATCTAGGAATAATTTAGTGGAGGGGGATTCTTTTATACAAAAGGATCTTTCCATGGAAAATTTTTATGGGGAAGATTTTCCATGGATTAGTAGTCAGATTTACCGATATTATTTGAAAAACGGTCAAAAATTACATTAAAAAATGAGTTTTATCAACTGAAAGCAATAAGCAATATTAAAACTTAAAAAGAAACAAGAATTATCCCTATATGGGGGGAGCTCTCCTTCTCCTCAATATCCCACTCTTTACGCTAAAATTTGACTTTTTGTCCAAATTCATTAAAAAAAAAAATATAAGGGCCACTTAAGTAGATAAAGAAGCTTTTTACGAGTCATAAACAACTTTAGTGTGAAGAGAGAAGTATTGAGAAGGGAACAGCTGCCCTCATATATTGTTTTTCATTTTTTGTTTTTGCTTTAATACTTGAAGGACCTATATCAAAAGCTTGAGGATCGGTGGCAAAGACTCTCAGCAGTTGTTTTAGCCAATCATTCTAAGAACACATTAAATCTGTCACAGGAGCTGCTTGTTTTTGTAGAAACCAAACATATCAGGTGCGAAAATGAAAAATTCCTTGATATATTCGCTCCGAACTAAGAAGGCTGACAACCACGTTACGTGAAAATTGCGGCATGACGCTATGAAGCTTGGGGCAATGGTAGGCATGCCATTTCTCGGTATATTTTTACCGAGCATTCTATATTTATTTCCATTTTCTTAGTTTTTTTTTTATTTGGGTAGTTTTTTGTTTATTTGTTCATTCATTAGGTTTAAAAGGTTATTTTTATTTATTTTATTTTTATTTATTACTTTAATTGTTTATGTTTTACTGTGCATTTTAGACTTTTATGTGTTAGCTACATATTAACTAATTAGAACCCTTCGTTATTATTTTTCATGTAGTCGGTGAGCAATTTAATGGAAAGAAAATGTGTTAGTTCCTCACCTCCTTGGTATAGACTCCCTCAAAATGGTGAAGTTGAAGGTGCAGAATTTACGAATCGACAGTAAAAATCCAATTTTAATTGGTAATAAAATTACCTATTTTTTATCTATTTTTTTATTTTTGTTTATACTGGATATTACCTAGCTACACTAACAGTGGTTTTAAAAACAGTTTTTTATACTTCAGAATCAAAAAGACTAATTTTTTCATCACTACTATTGTGCGAGTTCATTTTTAGAAATTTGCGTCAGTGGTTGTAAAGAAACGGTGGAATAATGTTTTAGGACTAACTTGAAAAAAATACGAAAGTCTCTTGTTATAATTAAATTAAAAAACAATTTTTTTTAACGGAAAGTAAGGAGCGAAATTAAAACTTAAAACGAACAGAAATTACTTCGTAAATGAAAGGGGCTGCTTCCTCATCAACGCACCGCTCTTTACGCTAAAGTTTGACTCTTTCTCTTAACTCTACTTTTTAAAACAGTAAAAAACTTAAGCGTAAAGAGCGAGGCGTTGATGAGGAAGCAGCCCCTTTCATATACGATGTAATTTCTGTTCGTTTTAAGTTTTAATGTCGCTCCTTACTTTACGTTAAAAAAAAACTTGTTTTTTTATTTAATTTCTGAACGTTTTTTAATCAATACATGTTTTGATTTTTGTTCTCCGCAGATGAATAATTTTAACGAAATTTGCATATTTTTTTTTTTTGGCTAAATGGCTTTCTCATAGTTTTGATCGAATGATTTCGAGAAAAAAATAGCGGGAGAGGAGGCCTAGTTGCCCTCCAATTTTTTGGTTACTTAAAAACGCAACTAGAGCTTTTAATTTTTTTCGAATGTTTTTATTAGTAAAATATATGCGTAACTTAAAAATTAGCTTACGTAATGAACTTCTGTATTCTCATGTTCTTATTACGTATATGAGGGGGTTCACCCCCTCGTCAGTACCTCGCTCTTTACACTAAAGTTAAAAATTTGTCCCAATTTCTTAAGAATGACCCCTGAATCACAAAAGCCGTAGAATTAATAGATGAAACTAATAAAAATACTTTAGCGTAAAGATCGAGGTATTAGGAGGAGGTGAGCCCATCATAAGCGTAATAATTTCTGTTCGTTTTTAGTTTTAATACTTCTCCTTACTTTCAGTTGAAAAAACTTTTTCATATTTATTTTTTTATTGTTTTTTTTTTAGTAATGCTAGAAATTCCTGCGCTCCTTTCATGAAAATTTTCTTCCCCCATGACAAGTTCCTCGAAGGAAAGTTCTCCCAACATATCCTCCTCTTCTCAATCCCCCCAACCTAAAAATCCCCCTGAAAACGTCTGTACACTTCCAAATAACCATTACTATATATGTGAGCACTGGTCGAAGTTTGTAATTTGTGGCCCCTCCCACGGGGACTCTGGGGAAGTAAGTTGTCACCAGAGACATAGTTATAAGGTATTTTGACTACGCTGAATAAAATAGCTATCTGGTGAATGAATTTTGATCTGGTGATTTTGGAAAAATAATTAGCGTGGGAGGGGGCCTAGGTGCCCTCCAATTTTTTTGGTCACTTAAAAAGGGCCCTAGAACTTTTCATTTGCGTTAGAATGAGCCCTCTCGCAATATTCTAGGACCACTGGGTCGATATGATCACCCCTGGAAAAAAAAAACAAAAAAAAAACACACAAACAAATAAACCTTCTTGGTTTATTTTTGCCTTCTGGCAAAAATACACAATTCCACATTTTTGTAAATAGGAGCTTGAAACTTCTACAATTGGGTTCTCTGATACGCTGAATTTGATGGTGTGATTTTTATTTGTGTTTGATGTGTGATTTTTTCTCAGGCTCGTAACTTTTGATGGGTAAGACTAAACTTGATGAAACTTATATATTTAAAATAAGCGTCAAAATGTGTTTCTTTTGATGTAACTATTGGTATCAAAATTCCATTTTTTTAGAGTTTTTGGTTATTATTGAGCCGGGTCGCTCCTTACTACAGTTCGTTACCACGAACTGTTTGATATCTTCATGGTAGTTCCTCGTGGCTAAAACTATAAGAGTACATTATTATGTGATTGTAATTGCTAGCAGATAGTTGGGTACTTGTCGATAATTAAAAACCCATTCAAGAATTATGCTTAGGTTACATCTCAGAAAACCGGTTTCATAGCTACAAAAACAAATGATGGAGGATACAATACATTAGACTTAGACAGAAAGCATTGGACTTGTATAATTTGGGCTGTATATTTGTAAATTAAATGGGGGTGGGGGTTAGGCTAGGTTTCCATGATTTTGTTTCTAAAGTATAATTTTATCATTATTCTTTTTTGTTATTTTTCAATAAAATTAGCTTAACTTCACTTTTCCAGTGTGTTTCCAGTCAAACAGTTCGTGGTAACAAACTGTAGTAAGGAACGACACGGCTCAATAGTAACCGAAACTCTAAAAAATGGAATTTTGATACCAATAGTTACATCAAAAGAATCGCTTTAAATATATAAGTTTCATCAAGATCAGTTATACCCATCAAAAGTTACGAGCCTGAGAAAATTTGCATCATTTCAGAAAATAGGGGGAAACACCCCCTAAAGGTCATACAATCTTAACGAAAATCACACCATCAGATTCAGCGTATCAGAGAACCTTATTATAGAAGTTTCAAGCTCCTATCTACAAAAATGTGGAATTTCACATTTTTTGCCAGAAGACAGATCACGAATGCGTTTTTATTTGTTTTTTTGTTTGTTTTTTCCCCAGGGGTGATTGTATCGACTAAGTGGTCCTATAATATCGCAAGAAGGCTCATTTTAACGGAAATTAAAAGTTCTAGTGCCTTTTTTAAGTGATCAAAAAATTGGAGGGCACATAGGCCCCCTCCCACGCTCATTTTCCCAAAAGTCACCGGATCAAAATTCTGAGATAGCCATTTTATTCACCATAGTCGAAAAACCTAATAACTATGTCTTTAGGGGACTTACTCCCCCGCAATCATCGTGGAAGGAGCTGCAAGTTACAAACTTTGACCTGTGTTTACATATAGTAATGGTTACTGGGAAGTGTACAGACGTTTTCAGGGGGATTTTTTGTTTAGGGAGGAGGTTTGAGGGGGGGGGGTTACGTGGGAGGGTATATTCATGGAGAAACTTGTCATGGGGGAAGAGAATTTCAATGAAGGGGGTGCAGGATTTTCTAGCATTATTTGAGAAAACAATGAAAAAATAAATATGAAAAGTTTTTTCTACTGAAAGTAAGGAGCAGCATTAAAACTTAAAACGAACAAAAATTATTACGCATATGAGGGGTTTACCTCCTCGTTATACCTCACTCTTTACGCTAAAGTATTTTTAGTAATTTCAGCTATTTACTCTAACTCGACCTTTGTGATTCAGAGCTCATTCTTAAGGAATTGGGACAAAATTTAAGCTTTAGGGTAAAGAGCGAGATATCGACGAGGGGGTGAACCCCCTCATATATGTAATAAGAACATGAGAATACAAAAGTTCGTTACGTAAGCTAATTCATAAGTTACGTATATCTTTTACTAATAAAAACATTTAGTTTTACTAATAAAAAAAATGTATATTTTTTACCAATGAAAACGTTTGTAAAAAATTAAAAGTTCTAGTTGCTTTTTTAAGTAATCAAAAAATTGGAGGGCAAATAGGCCGCCTTCCTCGCTCCTTTTTTCTCAAAATCTTCCGATTAATTGCAATCAATTAATATGTAAATTTCGTTTTAATTATTTATGTGCGGAGAGCCAAGACAAAACATGCATTAATTCAAAAACGTCCATAAATTAAATAAAAAAAACAAGTTTTTTTTTAAAAATCAAAGTAAGGAGCAACATTAAAACTTAAAAAAAGCAGGAATTACTCCGTATATGAAAGGGGCTTTTCCTCCTCAACGCCCCGCTCTTTCCGCTAAAGTTTCTTACTGTTTTAAAAATAGAGTTAAGAGAAAGAGTCAAACTTTAGCGTAAAGAGCGGGGCGTTGAGGAGGAAAAGCCCCTTTCATATACGGAGTAATTTCTGTTCGTATTAAGTTTTAATGTTGCTCCTTACTTTCATTTAAAAAAAAAAAATTTTCTTTAATAACTGACAAGTAACGATAGTTGTTCCAAATGACCATTCGATGTAGATTGATACTTATTCTCATTTTACTGACTATAGTTGAACAAATTTTTAAAGAGTGCGGATTCGTAAAATTTGGCATTTTCTAGAGCGTTTACGACATTTTCTACGTTAATTTTAATGAACTGGGAAAGATAGGTCCTTATCGAAAATTTCCCCCAATGTCTGCAAAAAATTTCCGTAAAAAACATAACAGGTCCCCCAAAATGTTTTTCTGCCTCAAATCAAAAATTGAAACAGGTATATCGAAATTTGTTTTGTTTGGTGTCTGAAGAAACATATTTATGTGAGCCTTAGGCTTAAAGAATATTTGAATATTTTAGGACGCCGCACGTGTAAACCAACTAAGATTTTTTCATGGTATAATAGTACTACCGGTGAAATGACAGTATGTGAATTTGGGTTATAAAAATTGACAAGTTTCAGATATACAAGGTTTCAAGCTCTTATCTGCAAAAATGTGGAATTTTGTAATTTTTGCCAGAAGAAAGATCACGGATTTCAATTTTTTTCCAGTGAGGAAAAAAGTTTTCCAGTGAGGCCTAAAACGTTGGAAAAGTGTTCTTTCTAACGGAAATGTATAGTTCTAGTGCCCTTATTAAGTGACGAAAAGTATTGAAAGGCAACTAGGCCCCCTCCCACGCCATGTTTTCTCCCAAAATCGTCTGATCAAAATTTTGATACAATTTTTTTTTTAGCTTAGCTGAAAGGCCCAATAGCCGTGTCTTTGAAGATAACATGACTCCCAACAGCCCCTGGGAAAAGATCTTTAAGTTATAAAATTTGCCCATTGTTTAAGTATAGTATTTGTTATCGGGGAATATTCATATATTTTTCAGGTGGGAAGGGAGGAAAAATTTTTTACTGCGGGGATTTTGCACGGGGAGAAGTTTCCATGGAGAGGGAAGTTTGCAGGGGGTGAACCATGCAGGGGAAATTTTACACTAGGGGATTTTGCCAAAATTCCTATACAAAGTTTCCTTATATATCTTGGTTCCTCTTTCCCGATTAAATTTTACGCGTGGATATGTTATGAGTAACTATCCGGGGTTAATTTTTGCAAGGATTGAATTATCCAGAGGAATGTTCCATTTGAAGGGGTATTTTTCTGTGGAGGTGGAGCCATATATCCTGTTGTTATTTAAGAAAAACAATCAGAAATTAAATACAAAAAAACAAGTTTTTTCGACCGAAAGTAAGCAGTAATTTTAAAACTTAAAACGAACATAAATTATTATGTATATACGGGGAGTTTCCCCCTCCTCAACACCTCGCTCTTCATATTAAAGTTAGCATTTTGTCCCAGTTCTTTAAAAACGACTCCTGAAACACAAGGTATTTGAACCTTGTAATTGGAACCTTTCTAATTGAACAACTGTTCAATTAGACCAGTATGTAGCTTTTTTTAAAGCCCTGAAAACTTTAGCGTGAAGAGCGAGGTGTTGAGGAGGGTACAAGACCCCCCCCCCCCCCAAATATATAATAACTTTGTTATTTTAAGTTTTAATGTGACTCCTTACTTTCAACGGAAATTTTTTATTTTTTTATTTAATAAACGAGCAGAATCAGTTATGAGTACCCTACCTCGAAAGCCAAGACAGATTCAAGACATTAATCAAACATAAAAAAAAAAAACAGTTTCGGTTAGCCTACAAATAAACATATAAACTTAATGTTATTAATAAGCAAATTTAAAGCCTAAGACGGATAGAAAATATTTCGTATATGCCAGAGGACTCCTAAGAGTGACTCTCTAAGAATGATTCATAAACACAAGTTCCACCGGGTTGGAGTATGGTGTATTTAAAAAAAAAAAACTATAATATTGAAGTGTAACTAAGGTCGGAGGGGGATATTGAGTATTCAACACCCCTCCCTCCCTTCCTAATAAACAAAATAATTTCTGTTCGATTGAAGGTTTAGCATTGCCTTTAAGTTTCATTTGAGGATTTTTTTTTATTTAGTGTACGTTAAATGACAGGCCTTCAACCTACTTTTTATTATCTGATTAATTTAAAAAAAAATATTATAAGGAAAACAAATTTCCCTAAAAGAGAATCTTTTCAAAAAATGAAAATAAAGAGCCCAGTTAAAACCTAAAACGGACCAAGAAAGCAGAAATTAGACTTAAAAATTATATAAGACGTGTAAAACATGTAGATGTACATTTGCACATAAACGAACACATATTAGAATGAATAATTAAGTAACCATAATACGAACAGACCTAAACAAACAAAAGAGCAGGGCTCCACCATAAGCTCTCAAAGGACCAGAGTGTCATTAGCGCCTTACTGAAAACAACTAAAATTTTAAGCACTGTGTTTTGTTTATTGTTTTGTCCTGACATTACCAAGAGCGCAGTAGCAAAATGGAATTGTAAGGAAGGCCAAGGTTTAAAAATAAGAGCTACTGCAAATAAGATACTGAGCAATTTTGAACTCTCTCAAACCTTCTAAAGGGCGTTACTGTCATTTGCCCATTACTTAAAACAAATGTATTTTTAACAGTGTTGTTTTGACTGACATCAACAGCAACAAAAGAATCACGACCCTAATGAAGATTAGAGGAACTTAAAAGACTTTTCTTATAGAAATTACAATTAGAACATTTAGGGGGTCAGCCAGTATATTTTGATAGCATCAAAGGCCTGTACAATAAAACGAAACAAACTACATAGATCAGTTACCTTTTTGGCTTTTGATTCTGGTTCTATGGAAATAACTTCATCGTCACTAATGGGACTGTCCCGTATTCCCCGCATGGACACATTCAAACAAATAAAAAACACAAGTGAGACCAAGAACAGATTTAAAATGTTTTTCTTCTTCCGAAATGATCTTGATATTACTCTGTACATCATTGATGGCTAATCGCCCTAGAAAAAGAAAGTGAAAATAACAAATTGAAAAAAAGTTCAAATACAGAAAAAAACAGCAAGTAGAACAGAAATAATATCTTGATTTTAAAATGGTCGAACCCCCTTAATGTCCACAAACCGGTGTATTCACACCGTAGCCAGAAAATGCTTTTAAGCAAAGATACGACATTGTGTATAAGAAAGGGAAATCCTAGTATTTTTAGCTGACGTGCTTCTCAAAAAAATTTGTAAAATACCATTTTGTTGTCGTTTTGCTTGATAACATCGCCATGAGCCGTAATCACAATTTTATTTGTTGCTAATTTGTAAGATGGTTTTGCAATACCTTTTTTGGTACAGAGAAACACTTCATTTATGACAAAAGTAAGAGGGCAGCATTCGTCTTTTAGGTAAAATAAATCGCATTTCTTTGCGATTACATATTGGGGAATTGTGGTCTTAACTATTCGGGTGGAGACCTATGGATCCGATGATGCTACTTTGCAAGATACAAGTTTAAATCATTATGCGCTCTTTATTTTACGCATAGTATCAAAAAGGGCTGAAAAAATCTACTTTTTGAATGAATGAATGAATGTTCTTAAATACCCATCTATAAACATAAAAAGAAGACGATGTAGTACAAAAAATAAAAAGTGACTGTCGCAACCTGCTTTACTCCCCCCCCCCTAATGTGCAAATATATAATAACTCCATAACGGTGAGTTTGCGGTAGTTTTGCAAGAGAGAAGAGATGTTCCAAAAGTCAAAATGCATCTATTAACAATAGTTTCATATCCCTAAACAATTGTTCAGGTAATAGGAACATTGACTATCGAGAGACCTAAATATGTGAGTGCAGTGGTGGGTGCCACCACACTATCACCTAGACAGACACTATTGGGCACACAAGGAAGTAAAATAAAATAGACATGTCATAAAGATATATACAAATTACAAATAATGCCACGACTACAATAGTGCGCCCTTCCACAGACGAGAAGAGGGCTGGTTACTCAGTTTCTGAAACTGTTCATCACCTGAAGTGGTTCCATCACACCCAAACGGTTAACGATGTACCTATCCTTGAGCCACTGGGGGCCTGAAGCAAAACTTGTTTTTGTGGGGCCTGTAGCCTACTTAAAATAGCACTGTCGCAACCTTCGCCTATCAGACTCAGTGAAAATATCCCAAAATGGGGTCAAATATAGAACATGTGGGAGAGCCACACTGTTATATATTTGAGAAAGGGCTTTCCGTTCCAGATTAAGCTGCGATGTAACCACACTAGCATAAGCAATTCTAAATTTGTTATCAGCATTCCGAAGCTAAAGCTTTCGTTTATTCTTAATCGAATACCCAATCGAGAGGGTCAATGTTCCTATTACCTGAACAATTGTTTAGGGTCATGAAACAATTGTTAATAGATGCATTTTGACTTTTGGAACATCTTTTCTCTCTTGCAAAACTACCGCAAACTCACCGTTATGGAGTTATTCCGGCCCAAATATTCTTGTATTTATACATATAGAATTGCAATCATTTGCATTTTCGTTCGCAAATTTGAAATCGCGAATCTGTAATAGTTTAGAAACAAATTTGGGCTATATATTTGCACATTAGGGGAGTGGGGGTAAATCAGAGCATATATTAAATACGTAAACTAATCATTGCTGTATTTAATATATGCTATGCTTTACTCCCCCCCCCCTAATGTGCAAATATATAATAACTCCATAACGATGAGTTTGCGGTAGTTTTGCAAGAGTGAAGAGATGTTCCAAAAGTCAAAATGCATCTATTAACAATAGTTTCATATCCCTAAACAATTGTTCAGGTAATAGGAACATTGACTATCGAGAGACCTAAATATGTGAGTGCAGTGGTGGGTGCCACCGCACTATCACCTAGACAGACACTATCGGGCACACAATAACCGTGAAAATTAAAGAAGAGGACTTGGGACTTAGCAGCATTCATACTTAGTCCTATTTATACATATCTATCGGATAGGTTATGAAAACTCTATTGAAGGCTAGCTATTAACCCGCAAGGATTTAACAGTTCCTCCGCATAACAAAGCACTGATGTATCCATCTCTTTTGAAATGCAACTAATAGGTAAGCCAATCTGCGCTGGAAAAGACGCGTTGCTGTAGACAATCGGTGATGCAATGGCTCCTTGCTTTATTCCGACGAATACAGGGAGCTCACTATCTGAAAGCTTGCGCAATCAGTCTCTTTGTAAACTAGCTGCATTAGCAATAAAAGACTAAAATCATTCAATTCTTGTTTAAAACTCTTTCCACATATAGCACCTACTACCGTGAGAAAGCACCCACTTCTCCCTCTCCCAGTACATGGATACAGTCCTGTGCTATATCTATAAATTTCACAATTTTATTGTGTTTTTTTCAAGCTGGAGTTATTTTGCATTACGAACAAACTGTCGATGAAAATAAATAGAAAAAATTACTGTAACCAATACAATTGTGTACATAGCCTAAAGATATACCCAAAATCAAGAGGGGGAGGGTGTATTGTATGGTGATGATGACCATACATGACTATAATATCCTTAAAAAAGTTTTATATTTACTTTTCTAATCCATAGAATTTTTCCCTAAAATACACTGTTAAAATACATTCATGTTAACAATTTATCCACTTGCTACACACAGACAGCAGAAATAACTGCAATCTTTCTTCCAAATTTGCGTAAGCTTTGCTGGGTTTTTAGTCAACTGGTCCATCAGCTTCTTTTTTGATGCACGATTTAAAAGAACTCGATTCAGAACGGGTAGAACCAGGCATAATTATGCGGATGGCGTACAATTTATGACTTTATTTAACGTTGTAATTCTAACTGCTTGCTCAGCTAGACTGAGAAACTGGCACGTAAGCAAGGGGGGGGCTTCGGGCCTGGACCCACCCGAAATTTTGTGAAATGTTGAATTTCCCCATGGTTTCTTGGGATTTCTGGCAAAAGTAGGACATTTATTAAGAATCTAGATGCATGTGTGAAGCCTTTTTTTGAGATTAACAGCATGCAATTATCCGGTCAAGACACTGCCCGATTATTAACCTATTTTCTGTCAAACTTTTACCCTCTTTGAAGTAATTAGCGATTGTACTGTTATTTTTTTTTTCGTAAAGAGAGTTTGCTTTCCACAGCAAAATAGAATTATCCTTGATATTAGGGCGTTTATCCCCCCTTTTCAGGATAAAGTACAGCTTTGTAGTTTTTACCTTTTTTAGTTTTTTTTTGTTCTTACTTTCTCTATCAGCCGCAAGCCTGTTTTCTTGCTGTTCTTGTGATTCCTCGGCACGCTTTCTTTTCTTACTTTCTCTATCAGCCGCAAGTTTTTTGGTATAGACTCTTTGAGCAGCTTCCTCGGCTGTTGCCATTGTAGGTTCTTCAGTCATTTTACAATCAAACATTTTTCCGTCCACGATCTTCTTAAAATTAAAAATTTGTCTTTGAACGATTTTCTTAAATACCTTTAATGACGTCATCGTCATAACAAACATGACGACAACTAACTTCATGACGACATGATGACATGACGTCACTCGACAGACATAACCCACAGACAACTTATTTATATATATATATATATATATATATATATATATATATATATATCAAGTGTTTTTAGAATCTCATTTTATTTGCTAAATTATTGAAGTAATGTTAAGAATAAGTCTCAAAAAATAATGATCGAAACGTACAGTTGTGCATAGTTATAGAGAAAGTATCCATTTGACTTGACTTTGACTTGATCCCACTCATACCCGACTACGGAAAATCGGGGCTCTGGGCCTGCTCCTAAACGCTTAATTTCTTTGAATTTCTTGGCACTCATTATTCATATCATCAAATAAAATACTTTCTTATAGTATTGAGCCTCCCGATCCCTAAACACAAACTTATGCGTACCTGCCTAAAAAAAAAATATGATAAATAATATCCTAGAAAATATTTCATAAACCATATTTTACAAACTATATATACTTTACATATATATATATATATGTAAAGTATAGTATTATATATATACAATAAAGTATTATAAATAAAGTATTATATATATATATATATATATATATATATATATATATATATATATATATATATATATATATATATATATATATATATATATATATATATATACAACATTTTATAAACTGGTCTATCTTCCCATACAATCCAAAACACACTCTGGAAGTTCGTTCAGTTGAATCAGCAAAAAAACGGTTTACTATTCTGTATTCGGAGATAATTAGCTTAGGCTCACTGAAATAAACTGCATTGTAACTATATTTTAATTGAATATTTAATATAGAGAGTTGGTATTTTGGTTAATTTATGTTAAATTAGGTATTTAATATAATCCGCTCTAGGTCGGGTGCTTTCCATAATTTGAAGTTGCAGTTCCTATTATTTTGTTACTGAAGTATTATATTTTCATCGTATATGGTAAATTTCATTAGAATTTACCTAACTTCACTTCTCGAGTGTGTTCTGGATTATATGGGAGTACCTATAAACTATATATATTGTATGAAGTAAAAATATTTTGTACCGTGCGAAAATCCTATACCATTTGCTTTTGGCCATCTGCTGAAAACGACCAATTATTATATTATTTTATTTTTTTTTGTCAAGGAGGATGATTTGAATTATGACTTTAAATGATAGATTGTATTAGTTGAAGTGGTATAAGTGTTAAAAAGAGGAATGTACAGAGGAGTGCGTCATTTATCCCGTGCTCCCGCCCTCTGAAATGATCTGTCTTCTAAAATTCTCCCTATACTATTAGCACAATTCAGCAAAAACATGGTAATTTTTTGATATTATGTTTGGGAATTTTTAACATTGGACACTCCATCCAATAATTGATTGTGTTTTTGCAATGTAAGAAAAAAGATGGGATAACTTTTTATATTTGATATATCAAAATCACGTATGCCAATTAAGAGGAATCAGGAGGTTCATCACCACGCTGAAAATATTTATTGTTGTATCTTCATTTAAATCTTTTTTTATTTTCGTGAATTGGCGCCCCTGAGAAAAAGCATAATTTTGGGGTATTAACTGCCAAATGGGAAAACTTTGATTGATACATGGCCAATAATGTAAAACAGAATATCTCCCAGATCATTGCAGACAATAACAGAGACATCAGGCAAATCTCAAGGCAAAGGAGGATTTTGTTTCCCCCCCTCCTCCTGAAAAATTCAAGTTTTTGAGATTCTTGCTTTAATTTGCGTATATGTTCCATGCAATTCATCTATATTAGATGTTTCTTACGAACTCTTCCCGAAAAATTCAGGGGGTCTAGAAGAGGCAATCTCCCTAATGCATACTTCCTGTCAATTTAAATGCATCACATCGACCATTGCTTCCATTTTCATCTATGGTGATGCCCAGGCTTTTCCACCTCTCTAGGTAAGTATGAAAGTATATTCTTATATTTAACATTCAAAGAATCTTCGCAACAATAAATATTAACCTCACTCTTAATATCTTTCCACCTTTTGCACCCTTACTTGTAAAATATTCATACAAACAAAATAGATTTAAGGGTAAGTTCCCGCTCGTGCTTTACCGATCTGAAGGACCTCTTACAAGAAATCCAAAGATCAAGGGGTGAATTAAATGAATGTGGAGAAAAATGTACCTGGTTTTATTCAAAATTCAAAAAAAGCCTTTGACTCCACTGACCAAGGCACGTTTTGAAAATCCTGAGAAATTTTGAAGTTTTTTCACAAATAGTATACCCTAATTGTTGCATTAAATGAAACCGCAGAATGCTGTGTTCAGACTGAAGAAAGGAGAACCAAATATGTATACATAATATCTGACCTAAAATAGGACTCTGTTTTTTTCTGTGTTCTTGTTTGTCATTGTTATTGACAGCATCCTCCATGATTTTAACGGGTTTGAAATTCAAGTTCAAGAAGCCAAAAATCCTAGAAGCGAAAATCTGATATTTCCTAGAAGTTTCACCCTTGTAACCCCAGCTTTAGGAGTAGTAGTAGTAGTAGTAGTAATAGTAATGGTAGTAATAGTGCGTAGATAATAGTACTAACACTACTACTACAAATCACTGCAGCACAAAGGCGCCTTCTATCCCAACCGAAGACGATCTGCTTGCAATATATATATATATATATATATATATATATATATATATATATATATATATATATATATATATATATATATATATATATATATATATATATGCATATATAGCGTGCTTTCATATAGGTTTTTTTTTTATTTAGTTCAACATCCCCCTTATTATTTCCTGAAACTTTCAACTTAATACCCTAAACTGTTCCTGCGACATTGCTGATTCGCTTTTTTGATAACCTGCATGCACCTAGCGTGTTTGGATTTGGTTTTATGTTCCCTGAAAGCTTTACTTTTATAACTTCACCCTCAGTAGTGACAGTAGTAGTAGTAGTAGTAAATAATAATAGTAGTAGTAGTAATAGTAGTAGTAGCAGTAGTAGTAGTAGTAGTAGTCGTAGTAGTAGTAGTAGTAGGAGTATTAGTAGTATATGCAAAGTGCCTTTTGTTTAGTTCAAGATCCTCTGAACATTTCTTGAAAGTTTAAAATTAATATTCTAAGCCTTTCGGGATTTATTGCTGACCTACATTCCCATAGTGCATTTTGATTTAGTTCAACATCCGCTTAAAGTTTCGCCCTTGTAACTTTAGCCTTAGTAGTAGCTGTGATAGTAGTAGTAGTAGTGGTAGTAATAGCAGAAGTTGTATTAGTAGTAATAGTCGGAGTAGTAGTAGTAGTAGTATTAGTAGCAACACTAGGGATTGTAGTAGGAAGAGTATGCACATAGTGCCATTTGATTAGCTCAACAACTTCCTCAATATTCCTGGAAATCTCCATATTATACCCTTAGCCTTAGTAATAGTCCTAGCACTAGTAGAAGTAGCAACATGCGCATAGTACCTTTTTGCTAGTTCAAGGCTCCCCTCGAAATGCCCTGAAAGTCTCAAATTTATACTCTAAGCCGTTCCCTTGAGAATTTACTGATACAATTTTTTGGTGTTTGGACAAAATTTCAGCTTTAGTGTAAAGAGCGAGGTATCGACGACGGTTGAATCCCCTCATAAACGCAATAAAAACATACGAATATAGAAGTTCGTCACGTAAGTTAATTCCTAAGTTACGTGTATTTTTTACCCATGAAAAAGTTTGTAAAAAATTAAAGCTCTATTTGCTTTTTTAAGTAATCCAAAAATTGGAGGGCAACTAGGCCTCCTCCCTCGCTCCTTTTTCTCAAAATATTCCAATTAATTGTAATTAATTAATATGCAAGTTTCGTTTTAATTATTTATGTGCGGAGAGCCAAGATCAAAACCTGCGTTAATTCAAAACGTCCAGAAATTAAATATAAAAACAAGTTTTTTAAATGAAAGTAAGGAGCAAACATTAATAACTTAAAACGAACAGAAATTACTCCGTATATGAAAGGGGCTTTTCCTCCTCAACGCCCCGCTCTTTACGCTAAAGTTTCTTACTGTTTTAAAAATAGAGTTAAGAGAAAGAGTCAAACTTTAGCGTAAAGAGAGGGGCGTTGAGGAGGAAACGCCCTTTTCATATACGGAGTGATTTCTGTTCGTTTTAAGTTTTAATGTTGCTCCTTACTTTCATTTTAAAAAAAACTTGTTTTTTTATTTATTTACAGTAGCTGCAACTACAATTTTTTGTTTTTGGGACTTTCTACACAAATTGTGTTGGATAATTAACTGACTAAATTTGGAAACTCAGCTATCTTATATAATACTAGCTGTAGGTGTGGCGCTTCGCACCACACCAGCACCTAGATGGTGGGGGCACTTCGCCCCCCCCCCAATCCCCCCCCCGCACGCGTAAGTCGTTACGCGCCAAATTAGTTACGCGCCATTGTAATTGTGTCCCTATGTCCCACCTGTAAATATATATATATATATATATATATATATATATATATATATATATATATATATATATATATATATATATATATATATATATATATATATATATATATATATATATATATATATATATGTTGTTACTACGTAAAACTTGCGAATATACAGCATTTCAGTATTCATTCAGACTTCGTCCAGTTAAGACCAGTGTTGAAAAAGGATTATTTTGAATCAAACAGTTCGTGGTAACGAACTGTAGTAAGGAGCGACCCGGCTCAATAGTAACATACACTCTAAAAAATGGAATTTTGATACCAATAGTTACATCAAAAAAATTGCATTTTAATGCTGATTTTAAATATATAACTTTCATCAAGATTAGTCTTACCTATCAAAAGTTACGAGCCTGAGAAAATTTGCCTCAGTTTAGAAAATAGGGGAAAACACCCTTTAAAAGTCATACAATCTTAACGAAAATCACACCATCAGATTCAGCGTATCAGAGAACTTTATTGTAGAAGTTTCAAGCTCCTATCTACAAAAATGTGGAATTTCGCATTTTTTGCCAGAAGACAAATCACGGATGCGTGTTTTTTTTCCAGGGGTGATTGTATCGACCCGGTGTTCCTAGAATATCGCGGGAGGACTCATTTTAATGGAAATTAAAAGTTTTAGTGCCCTTTTAAGTGACCAAAAAATTGGAGGGCACTTAGGCCCCCTCCCACGCTCATTTTTCCCCAAAGTCACCGGATCAAAATTCTGAGATAGCCATTTTATTCACCATATTCAAAAAACCTAACAACTGTCTTTGGGGACGACTTAATACCCCGCAGTCTCCGTGGGAGGGGTTGCAAGTTACAAACTTTGACCTGTGTTTACATATAGTAATGGTTACTGGGAAGTGTACGAACGTTTTCAGGGGCATTTTTTTGGTTTGGGAGGGCGAGTTGAGGTGGGGGGGGGGGTTACGTGGGAGGATCTTTCCATGGAAAAAATTCTCACGGGGGAAGAGACTTTTTACTGTTTTAAAAAGTAGAGTTAAGAGAAAGAGTCATACTTTAGCGTAAAGAGGGAGGCGTTGAGGAGGAAAAGCCCTTTTCATATACGGAGTAATTTCTGTTCGTTTTAAGTTTTAATGTCGCTCCTTACTTTTATTTAAAAAACTTGTTTTTTTTTATTTAATAGTATTTTAAGTCTTACGCAATAGAGTTAACTGATACGTTTTGTAAAAGTACTGGATCTAATTGCTCAATGACAAAGAAATTAAATCTTTTTTTGATACTTTTTCTTGATAATTTTAATGAGAAACAGACGAAGGCTGGCACGTCTATAAATAAGAAAGGAAATTAAAAGGTAACACTTTTCTAATTATCCGATATGCCTGGAGGATTCGAAATTAGAGGACTTGTGATTTTTTATGAGTTTTTTTTATGAGTTTATAATTTTGATGAGGCTGTGAAGAAAAAAACCAAAGGAGTAGCAAATGCATTCAGCGAAGTTACCGCTTTCCCGGATATTTACTTAGAAAAGTTAAACTTGGATCGGGCTTCTCTTGCCTCCGTTGTGGACAATGCTCAAAAAGAACTTGTAAATCTGCGAAACGGTTTGAGAAATGAAATTGAGCAAAGGGTTCGTGACAACTTGAACACGGTACCTTCTACAGGGCTAGCATCATCAGTTACAGAAGACATTGTCTGTAAAATCTATGATTCAATTTTGGTTGAATACTCGGCAAAGTTCAGTGCTTTTAAAAAATGTTATCTGGGCTCAAAAAGCGAATTGCATCTCTGGAAGACAGAATCGAAGTGATTGAACTAAAACTTGTTGATATAGAACAGAAAACGATAATGGATACGCTTATTTTTAGTGGTTTAAAGCAAGCAGAAGCATTAGTAGCAATAGTAGCAGTAGTAGTAATAGTAGTAGTCGTATTAGTAGAAATATTTGAAAATTCCAAAGGGTACTGATGCACCCTTTTGACAGCCTGCATTCAATCAGTACATTTTGATTTAGTTCAACATTTCCTTAATGTTGCATCTTAATACCCTTAGCCTTCATAACTGTAGTAGCGGTCCTAGTAGTAGTGGCAATAGAAGCCGTATTGGTAGTGGTAATAGTAGTGGTAGAACTAGCAGCAATAGTAGGATTGATAGTAGTAATTGTATGCACACAGGATCTTTTGATTAGTTCAGCATCTCACTCAACATGCTATGAAAGTATAAACTTAGTACACTAAGCTATTCCTGATTTATTACTGATAGGTACTTTTGACAACCTGCCAACACATAGTTTGTCTTATTTAGTTCAACTTCCCCCACAACATTCCCTGAAAGATTCTCATTTATAATCTTATCCTCAGAAGCATAAACAAAATGCGTATCTCAAAATTTTGATTGGAAATCTTTGGGGAGAGGGCAATAAAAAGGGCGTGGTAGGTGGCTGGTTGCCATTAAAACACTCTTAATAAGAGCACTAGAACTTTCAATTTCCAGATGAATGAACACCATCTGAAGTTACTAGGGTAAGACCTTCCATGCGAAGTGGATTGCTGAAAAGATAAAAAATAAATAAATAATACGATGAATCCACTTTGCTTGATAGGCTATTTAGGCAGGGCCATTACACATATAAAAGAAGAACTTTTTCAACATATCGCATCAAGGAATTTTTTCCATGTGACTTCCTAAAATATTCCGTATTGCCCCCCGTGTTTGTACACTCTTGGAAGTTGGCCATGTGAAAATTGCACCTTTGCGAACAATTATGATATTAAATATCGAATATTTAACCTGCATAAGTTGTGTTGAGATATTGCAATGCAAGTCAAAAATTGTTCGTTCTGTGATTTTCATGTTTTTGAATCCCATGCAAGAGGATTTCCATTTTACAATTGTCACTGCGTTAAATCTAAACAGTACAACAACAACTACTACTACCACTGCAGCACCAAGCCCCCTGAGGCCAACACAGCTAAGCACGCTCCTCCTCCATCCCAATCTATTCAAAGCCTCCCTTTTTTGCATCTTCCCCGAAAGTTCCCATTTCCTTTAAATCTTTCTTTACGGCATCTTCTCACCCAACACAAGGACGACCTGCTTTCCCTTCGTTCCTAGACGATCGGCCAAAAAAGACAATCTTTGGCAATCTGGCATCCTTCATCCGTACAACGTGCCCTAACCATATCAGCCTTTCTTTCATTGTAGCCCTAGAAAGAGGGATTGAACCACATTTTTCTTACAGCCTACAGTTTTGGAGTGCCCATGCTTCAGGGCAATGTATAGAGCCATGGTTCAGAGCCAGAACCACTGTCATCACTGTAGCTTCTAATATTTTAATCCCGGTTTGCAGAATTATCCACCTATTCTTCAAAAGCTTTTTTGAATGTGAAAAAAAAATACTCTGAGCCTTTACTATTCTACTTTCAGCATCTTCACTGCTCCCACTACTTTTACTAATGATACTACCAAAGTGACTGAAGCTGCCCTCCTGATCAATTTTTTCTTTACCCATCGTCATCTTTTCATCTTCACTTATTCCTAGCCTTAGTGAATTTGTCTTCTTAACATTATTTTTCAAACCTGTTCTAGCACCTTGAACTCGCAACTCCTCTAGAAGTTCATTCATTTTGCTCAAACTTTCATCAAGGATGCTTAAATTCAACGCTAAGTCCAGGAGAGTTTTTCCTCCCCATTTGATTCGGTGGTCTCCCATTGCCTTTCCAGTGCTCCTTATGACGAAGTTCATCAAAATAATCCATATAAAGGAGGATAGAACACAACCCTTTAATACAAAACTTAATACAAAACTGACTGGTAACCTCATTTCCTACCTTAACCGAAGCAGTGTTATTTTCTGGTGTGCAATTTTTGATAATACCTTTGCTAAAGCTTTTCTATCAACAGAACCAAACGCTTATTCATAACTATAAAACTAAGAACCAGATATGTTTGACAAATCAGGCACTTCTCAATTATTAACATAGGAGTGAAAATTTGATCGACACATCCTCTACCTTTTCTAAAGCCGCACTGTTCTTCTCTTAAAACTTTGTTTACAGCATCCCTAAGTAATATTATAAATATTAACTTAGCCACCTACAAGCAATTTGCCACCTACAGAGAGCAGACTAATGCCTCAATAATTACCACACTCACTCTTGTCACCTTTCCTATGTAGTGGTTAAATTAAGGTTTTCCTAGAATCGTCAGGGACTTCCCATTTTTCCAAAATCATATTGATAATCTTCAGTACCTTTTTTTAACCTCAGAGCCATCATACTTAAAAAACTCATTTAACATACTATCAGCACCTGGAGCCATATTATTTTTTAATCGTTTTAGTACCGTCGCTAATTATTCCTCGCAATAAAATCTTCTTTCACATCCAAGATATCACAAACCTTTTCATTTTCCTCTGTATCTTTTCCTGCAATTCTATCTCGGTTTAGCAAATTCTCAAAATGTTCTGTCCATCTCTCTTTAACTCTTTCCTTATCACCAATTGTGGCCCATTCCTATCTTTAACTGGTAAAAGTCCGGATTGACTACTCCCTTTTAATTTATTAATATGCCAGTACAATATTTTAGTATTATTCCGTCTAGCTGAATCTTCCAGATCCGCGGCAATTTTATCCAAGGCCTCCGCGTCACATCAGCTTTGTTCATATTTTCAGGTTTTCTCCAGTTTCTTTACATTCCTTTTGTTTTTGTATTATCTATCACTCAAAAAATTCTTGTACAAGCCCCTTATCATCTCTATAAACCATAAGGCTTTTTCACTACTATTCCTAGCTGCAGGTCTAACTTTCTTTCCTAAGACACCCTCAGCAACTTCACAAATTGTTTTTCTAAAGTTATTCCAACCATCTTCCACATTGTAAAATTTTTACTTCTCAAGTTTAATATTCAACTGTTCCTAAAAAGTTTCTCTCAAATTCTCATCCTGGAGTCTACCAACATCATAATTTCGTGGGAGGTAGTTACCCTCCTGAAATTTTTGCTTTAAATTAACCCTAGACACTACTAGAGGGTGATCGTCATTTTTAACATCAAAAACAGCACTCCTGTATACATTAGTATCTTGTATTAATCCTGCCAGTCTTCAGTTTGCTATAACATAATCAATAAGCTTTGCTGTCTTTCCATTACGTGTATACCATGTTAACTTATGGGCCATTTTATGACCAAATACCGTTTTGGTTATAACTAGATGGCTGTACCTACAAAATTGCGAAAGTCTGTTGCCATTACTGTTTTCTTTTCCAACACCAAATTTATCTAGGCTAGGATACCATCTATCTCTATTTCATCCAGCCTGGGCGTTAAAATCTCCTAGTGATTTCATCATATTTCTGCATGAGACCCTGATGATTTACAGGCTACCCAAAACGTATTATTTTAAATACCTAACCTAACCAACTCTATGTATTAAATATTTAATTAAAATTTACCTGTAACGAAAGAATAAGCTAATTGTAACCGAATACGAGAAAAAAACCGGTTTACTCAGACCAAACAAAGCAACCTTCTTGAGTGTGTTCTGAATAATTAACAAGGACCAGAATAAAATCTGGGATGGGGGCCATTTCTCTATCCCTACACTGCCTCCTAACTGGCACCCCAGAGAGTTTTTCATAAATGTAACAATCAGACGAAAATAACCAAACCTGGACTTCCTTCCAATTTCGGATATCTAGCAAACAGTGATATTTTTTTTTCAGACCAAGTGACCATTTTTACAATGTTTTGGAGCTTGCTATTAAACTGTAAAAGTTAAAATTGTACCGTTTAAATTGTATATATTTTTTTAAATGGTCTAATTTATAAAAGATTATTCTTTCATTTGTTTTTCATGCATACCTGGAAATTCCATTATGATTATCTGCCTCTGTTATAAATATGTCGATCCAAACATCTAATAATAGGATTATTTAAGAAACTCAGTTTTTCAATATCCTCTGCTTATGTTCAAGGTTAGGTTAAAAGTTTGGGGAACACCAAAGATACTAAAATTTTGACAGCCCATCAAATTGAGGTTCTTTATCCAAGTTCATGGATTTCAGATGAATCCTGCTCATCTCTAACAGATGCATAAATGGGGGAGTTTAATTGCCCCTCCCACTAGATTTTTTAGACCATCTGGAATCTGAAAAAAATACCTATTTTCAGTCTTTTCATTGAAAAAAATAAAAAATAGAATAAAGCTGCCCCTTTCCCAGTGATTTAAAAGAGTGGAAATCCCCCCTCCCTACCACCTTTTTATGAATTGAGATACTCGACCTCTAATAATGATTAAAGAATAATTTGTTCTTTAGTGAATGCAAAATAAATTTTAAATGTTATTCTTTTTAAGTTTGATAAATCCAAAATACTTAAAAAATTTGAGGAATGAATATCAGTATATTTTCTAAACTGTCAATCCACATTCTTGTTTTTTTTTTTTTCAGTAATCTTATTTATGATGACGATATTTTTTGATATAATAGAAAATTAATAATTTCTTATTAACTCTACTCATCTTTGAGCATTTACCTCTTTCACCTTTCTCTGAAAAACTTTTTTGTGAACAAACTCTTTTAAAATTAATTTTAATAAATGATTGTTTATGCTTCATCAGGTTATAGTATTCAATTGAGTTATTCAGTTACGGACCTTTGTGTAATGTTTGATGCTCAGTTAAACTTTAAAAAGCATACATCTAAGGATAAAAATTACATATTTTCGAGTGCATTCCATTTTGAAAGCATGTTTCAAATATAATTAAATTATTTGATTTCTTTCAAAATATAAATTACATGTTTTCCTGCGTAATCAATCTTGAAAATTGAATGACCACTCACAACTCCCTAGTTTATCCTATCATTTGACGTGGCAGCTCTTTTTGGCATCCCATAAATAGCTTTACCATTGACGAAACAGTTCGTGATAACGAACTTTAGTAATGAGCGACCCGGCTGAATAGTAAACGAAACTCTAAAAAAGGGAATTTTGATACTAATTAAATAAAAAAAAACAAGTTTTTTCAACTGAAAGTAAAGAGCGACATTAAAACTTAAAACGAACAGAAATTACTTCGTATATGAAAGGGGCTGCTTCCTCATCAACGCCCCGCTCTTTACGCTAAAGTTTGACTCTTTCTCTCAACTCTTCTTTTTAAAACAGTAAAAAACTTTAGCGTAAAGAGCGGGGCGTTGATGAGGAAGCAACCCCTTTCATATACGAAGTAATTTCTGTTCGTTTTAAGTTTTAATGTCCCTCCTTACTTTCAGTTGAAAAAACTTTTTTTTATTTATTTAATTTCTGAACGTTTTTGAATCAATGCATGTTTTGATTTTGTCTGTCCGCAGAGGAATAATTAAAACGAAATTTGCATATTTATCTTTTTTGGCTAAATGGCTTTCTCATAATTTTGATCGAATGATTTTGAGAAAAAAAGAGCGGGAGAGGAAGCCTAGTTGCCCTCCAATCTTTTGGTTAATTAAAAAGGCAACTGGAACTTTAAATTTTTTACGAATCTTTTTATTAGTAAAAGATATACGTAACTTATAAATTAGCTTGCGTAAAGAAGTTTTTATTCTCATGTTTTTATTACACATATGAGAGGGTTCGCCCCCTCGTCAGTACCTCTCTATTTACACTAAATCTTAAATTTTGTCCCAATTCATTAAGAATGACCCCTGAATCACAAAAGCCGTAGAATAAATCGTTGACATTACTAAAAATACTTTAGCGTAAAGAGCGAGGTATTAGGAGGATGTGAGCCCCTCATATGGGTAATAATTTCCGTTCGTTTTAAGTTTTAATGCTGCTCCTTACTTGCAGCTGAAAAAAACTTTTTCATATTTATTTTTTCATTGTTTTTTTTTAAATAATGCTTGTAAATCCTGCGCTCCCTTCATGGAAAGTTTCTTCCCCAATGACAAATTCCTCGATGGAAAGTTACCCCAGTATATCCCCCTCTTCCCAACCCCTTCCCCCATCCAAAAAATCCTCCTGAAAACGCCTGTACACTTCCCAATAACCATTACTATATGTAAGGACTGGTAAAAGTTTGTAACTTGTAGCCCCTCCCACGGGGACTGTGGAGGAGTAAGTCGTCTCCAAAGACATAGTTATAAGGTTTTTCGACTACGCTGAATAAAATGGCTATCTCAGAATTTTGATCAGTTGACTTTGGAAAAATAATTAGCGTGGTAGGGGGCCTAGGTGCCCTCCAATTTTTTTGGTCACTTAAAAAGGGCACTAGAACATTTCAGTTAGAATGAGCCCTCTCGCAACACTATAGGACAACTGGGTTGATACGATCACCCCTGGGAAAAAAAACAACAAATAAACACGCATCCGTGATCTGCCTTCTGGAAAAAAAATACAAAATTCCACATTTTTGTAGATAGGAGCTCGAACCTTCTACAATAGGGTTCTCTGATACGCTGAATCTGATGGTGTAATTTTCGTTAAGATTCTATGACTTTTATGGGGTGTTTTCCCCTATTTTCTAAAATAACGCAAATTTTCTCAGGCTCGTAACTTTTGATGCGTAAGACTAAAATCAGCATTAAAAGTTTTTTACTGTTTTAAAAAGAAGAATTGAGAGACAGAGTCAAACTTTAGCGTAAAGAGCGGGGCGCTGATGAGGAAGCAGCCTCTTTCATATACGAAGTAATTTCTGTTCGTTTTAAGTTTTAATGTCGCGTCTTACTTTCAGTTAAAAAAACTTGTTTTTTTTTTATTTAATGTCATACAGGGTCAAGAGACTGTATACAGTGAATAGCTTTCATTAAGAGGTGGGAATTGTAACAAAATTTGGTAGGTGTGCTCTGTTTTGTCCCACAGCTCGAAGACCAAGTTGAGACTTTTCATGACTGTTTTTCAGGAGGGGAAGGGGACTTAAAGTCTTGTGTTGAGGGAACTGGTTAAAATATTTTTCTTTGGTCCTTACAAAAGAGTATACAATACATTTTTTTTTTTTTTGTTTTTCTCTTTTTCACCAAATAGGCTCTTAGCCAGGGCTGTGGAGTCAAAATTACAATTAGTTTTGCTGAATGGAGTCGGAGTTGGAGCCAGTATATTGAAAATGTCTGGATTCGCAGTCGGTTATAATTTATAACCGACCCCACAGCCCTGTTCTTGGCCAGTAGCTCGTTGTGTGATTTGTGACAAAACACCAATATATAGTCAAAGTTGTTTGCAGTGAGTGACATTGTTCCAATAAACAAGTTGTACCATATGAGTTTCATATTATTAAATAAAAAAAACAAGTTTTTTGAAATGAAAGTAAGGAGCGACATTAAAACTTAAAACGAACAGAAAATACTCCGTATATGAAAGGGGCTTTTCTCCTCGACAGCTCGCTCTTTACGCTAAAGTTTTTTATTGTTTTAAAAAGTAGAGCTGCAAGAAAGAATCAAGCTTTAGCGCAAGGAGCGGGGTGTCGAGGAGAAAAAGCCCCTTTCATATACGGAGTAATTTCTGTTCGTTTTAAGTTTTAATGTCGCTCCTTACTTTCATTTCAAAAAACTTGTTTTTTTTATTTAATTTCTGAAAGTTTTTGAATTAATGCATGTCTGATTTTGGCTCTCCGTACATAAATTATTAAAATGGAATTTGCATATTAATTCTTTTTTTGGCTAAATGGCTTTTTCTTAGTTTTGATCAGACGATTTTGAGAAATAAGTGGTGGGGAAGGAGGCCTAGTTGCCCTCCAATTTTTAGGTTACTTAAAAAGGCAACTAGATCTTTTAATTTTTAACGAACGTTTTTATTAAAAAAAAAAAAATACGTAACTTAAGAATTAACTTACGTAACAAACTTTTATATTCTTATATTTTTGATTATATATATGAGAGGGCTGGTCCCCTCGTTAATACCTTGCTCTTCACACTAAATTTTGTGTTGTCCCAATTCTTTAAGAATGACCCCTGAATCAGAAAGGCCGTAGAATAAATAGTTGAAATTACTTAAAAAAATTTTAGCATAAAGAGCGAAGTATTTATCTCCTCCTAAATACCTCGCTCTTTATGCTAAAGTGTTTTTAGAACTCCTCATATGCGTAATAATCTCTGTTCGTTTTAAGTTTTAATGCTTCTCCTTACTTTCAATTGAAAAAACTTTTTCATGTTTATATTTTCATTGTTTTTTTATAGTAATGCTAGAAAGTCCTCTGCCCTTTTCATTGAATTTCTCTTCCCCCATGAAATATTCCTCCAAGGAAAGATCCTCCCATATAGCCTCCTCCCCTGAACCCCACATCCAAACCAAAAAAATCCCCTTGATAACGTCGGTACACTTCCCAGTAACTATTACTGTATGTAAACATTGGTCAAAGTTTGTAACTTGCAGCCCCTCCCCCAGGGACTGTGGGGGGTAAGTCATCCCCAAAGACATAGTTATTATGGTTTTCGACTATGTGGAACAAAATGGCTATCTCAAAATTTTGATCCGTTGACTTTGGGAAAAAAATGAGGGTGGGAGGGGATCTAGGTGCCCTCCAATTTTTTTTGTCACTTAAAAAGGGCACTAGAACTTTTTATTTCCGTTAGAATGAGCCCTCTTGCAACACTCTAGGACCACTTGGTTGATACGATGACCCCTGGGGAAAAAAAAACAAAAAAAAACAAAAAAAACAAATAAACACGCACCCGTGATTTGTCTTCTGGCAAAAAATACGAAATTCCACATTTTTGTAGATTGGGCCTTGAAATTTTTTATATAGGGTTCTCTGATATTCTCTAATACGCTGAATGCGATGGTGCGATTTTCGTTAAGATCCTATGACTTTTAGGGAATGTTACCCCCTATTTTCCAAAATAAGGCAAATTTTCTCAGGCTCGTAACTTTTGATGGCAAAGACTAACTTTGATGAAACTTATATATTTAAAATCAGCATAAAAATCCAATTCTTTTGATATATCTTTTAGCATCAAAATTCCGTTTTTTAGAGTTTCGTTTACTATTGAGCCGGGTCGCTCCTTACTACAGTTCGTTACCACGCACTGTTTGATTAATAAAAAGAGTCTCATCGATTATACAAACAGAATCAATAACGATGAAACTAATTTCATTGTTGGCTATATAACCTAGATCCTTCACCTCATGCCGAATATGCAGTGCATTTGAGTAATATAGCTCCTCTAGTTGTCGTTGATGACGATCAACGACAACCAAAGAAAAAAAATTCAACAGAAAAAGAAATTTGAAGGGAAAAAAATCCAATACACAAATCTTTCTTTTCGGTCTGCATATATTTTTTGTTAATAAAGAAATTTGCAAACATTATTTTTACTGCTAAAGTTTATTCTTTAAGGTACTCAGGTACCTGTCAAACAAATTCGAGAGTATGTTATTAACGGGAGTATATTATAAGGTACTCAAATACATGTCAAACAAATTCGAGAGTATATTATTAACGAGAGTATATTATAAGGTACTCAAATACATTTCAAACAAATTCGAGAGTATATTTTCCACTAGAATATATTTGCCACTTTTCTTGCAATGTATATCCCTATAAATTTTCATAAATGTTCATAACCGTATCTATAACAAAAGTATAGTAGGCATAACAGTGTGGAAACCACAGCTCTTGGCTGAAAAACCTTGCACCTTCTTCAGATTTTTAACTATACAGTTTCGTTTATTATGGGTGTATACCTCGGTTTGAGGGCTGTAGAATGAGTATGTAGACTAAAGGGAATGAAAAACTATATATATTTTTTTTATTACATATGTCCATATCCAAATATGTCCAATTACAAATACAATTGTATACTCTCATATTTTGTCAAATTTATTGACAGTAATTTTGCTAATGCGATAGTTAATACTATCAAATTTTGAAATCTGATCCTAAGTGATCCGAATATGCGCCTAAAATCCCTATTCTGAAGTTTCCCTATTCTGAAATTTTTTTCAGAAAATCCAGAATCAGAATCTTCTGATTTTCCAGAAAATCAGAAGATTATTCAGAAAATCCCTATTCTGAAATTTTTTGCAAATGCAAAAAATGAGTGTTGCTGCCATCCCTACTTACCAAACTTAAAAAGCTTTTGATAGAGCAAATTTTAGAGCTTAATTTCTAAAACTCTTTTTAATTGCACTGATAGAAAGCGTAGATCCACTGTTTCTCCTATCTCCAACTTCATGGGGGTTTTCGCGAATTTTCGTTAAATTGGTTTGTCTAAAGCCTCCCCAAGAATTAAAGTCGAAGAAAATTAACGATTTATATTTGGCACAAATGTTCAAGTACATACGAAAATTAATTTTGGAAGAGAATTCAGAGAGTCAAATTTTCTTTCGGGGAGATTCAGGAGAGCCTGACAAATTTAGGGTTTCTCCTTAAACAACTTTGGAGCTGCAGTGATGACAACAACTACGATATGTAATCCTTTGAACACTTTTTTCTAAGCCACTTTGAAGCTGTAGTGAGCACATTAAGCTGCAATATTTAATTTGTTTCCACCTAAAAATAAAACTCTCAATTTGACCTGAAATTCCCTCAGTTTGAATTATATCTAAGTAGAAAAACTTCAATCATAAGGTCATGAGAGCTCACATAAACACATGATCACATCAAGCAGTAAACATTGATCATTAGATTTCCAGAAATCAGATTTCTTGGAACGGTTATGGGCTATGAATTTGTCCAACTAAGAACTGTATAGAATTTTGCTATGTCCTTGGTCTACCACACATTCTACAGTTAAATCACATCAGGACCTTGAAACTGAAGGAAAAAGCATGGTTCAAATCTGAAGAGAGTGCAAAATTTTTAACCAAGAACTATGGCTTCCCCGCATTACTATACATTCTTTGTTAGGTGAATACACTCATAAAGGAATTCTAAAAACCTATACAGAAATACAATGTTTTGAATGACATTCTAGTTGAAAGTATACTTTATTGTTCGTATTATATTGATTTTAATGTCATAAGAAAAATGTTTAGTTGTAAAGATAATGTTAAAAAAATGATTAACAACAATACACGAACACGAGAAAAGAATTTTTTCTATTGCATATATTTTGTTTTCCTTCAGATCTCTTCTTTTGTATATGAATGCTCATCGAAAATAACAAGTAGAGAGGGTAGGTCACTCAGATTCACTGCATATTGATCTTGAAGTGATTTCCCACGGGGAAGTTTTTTGCCTTTGCGTTATCAGTGCGACTCTTTTTTTATTCATATTATAAAACTAGCTTTCCAGCTGTGCGTTGGTGCTATCTCAAAAGCAAGAAAATTCAAGGAACCCCCCCCCATTGAAAATTGCCCCAAGGAAAGCTTACCTCTGATGAAAACTCCCCCTCAACGGAATATTCTTTCCACAAAAATTTCAAGCGAAAAATCCTCACTCACGGAAAATTCAACTCCCCTAGAGATAATGTTCCCAGACGCATTAATATCGTATTTTTAAAATTCAAAAAATTAAAAAAATTCCTTATAGAAGGTTTCCACAAATTCTTCTCCCCCCCCCAAAGAAAAAAATCTTCCGGGCCGATTTCCTGATAAAAAAAATTCCTTTCCCCATGGAAAATTACCCCCTTCTTCCCAGTGGAAAATTCTTCCTTGCGAAAAATCTTTTTCGTCCACAACATTTCTCTTTCATTTAGGAATAAATTCAATGATTTGAAAAAAGCAATAATGTGCTGAATCGATAAACACCACTGTCGATTTTTTTTACGTCATGTTTTTTTACAATGGAGTGAATCCCATGCGGGAAAAAGGCGTCTTTTATCCTACATTTATAAAAATTACATAAACAATTAATTTTGATAACGTATACACACACACACACACACACACACACACACACACACACACACACACACACACACACACACACACACACACACACACACACACACACACACACACACACACACACACACACACACACACACACACACACACACACACACACACACACACACACACACACACACACACACACACACACACACACACACACACACACACACACACACACACACACACACACACACACACACACACACACACACACACACACACACACACACACACACACACACACACACACACACACACACACACACACACACACACACACACACACACACACACACACACACACACACACACACACACACACACACACACACACACACACACACACACACACACACACACACACACACACACACACACACACACACACACACACACACACACACACACACACACACACACACACACACACACACACACACACACACACACACACACACACACACACACACACACACACACACACACACACACACACACACACACACACACACACACACACACACACACACACACACACACACACACACACACACACACACACACACACACACACACACACACACACACACACACACACACACACACACCACACACACACACACACACACACACACACACACACACACACACACACACACACACACACACACACACACACACACACACACACACACACACACACACACACACACACACACACACACACACACACACACACACACACACACACACACACACACACACACACACACACACACACACACACACACACACACACACACACACACACACACACACACACACACACACACACACACACACACACACACACACACACACACACACACACACACACACACACACACACACACACACACACACACACACACACACACACACACACACACACACACACACACACACACACACACACACACACACACACACACACACACACACACACACACACACACACACACACACACACACACACACACACACACACACACACACACACACACACACACACACACACACACACACACACACACACACACACACACACACACACACACACACACACACACACACACACACACACACACACACACACACACACACACACACACACACACACACACACACACACACACACACACACACACACACACACACACACACACACACACACACACACACACACACACACACACACACACACACACACACACACACACACACACACACACACACACACACACACACACACACACACACACACACACACACACACACACACACACACACACACACACACACACACACACACACACACACACACACACACACACACACACACACACACACACACACACACACACACACACACACACACACACACACACACACACACACACACACACACACACACACACACACACACACACACACACACACACACACACACACACACACACACACACACACACACACACACACACACACACACACACACACACACACACACACACACACACACACACACACACACACACACACACACACACACACACACACACACACACACACACACACACACACACACACACACACACACACACACACACACACACACACACACACACACACACACACACACACACACACACACACACACACACACACACACACACACACACACACACACACACACACACACACACACACACACACACACACACACACACACACACACACACACACACACACACACACACACACACACACACACACACACACACACACACACACACACACACACACACACACACACACACACACACACACACACACACACACACACACACACACACACACACACACACACACACACACACACACACACACACACACACACACACACACACACACACACACACACACACACACACACACACACACACACACACACACACACACACACACACACACACACACACACACACACACACACACACACACACACACACACACACACACACACACACACACACACACACACACACACACACACACACACACACACACACACACACACACACACACACACACACACACACACACACACACACACACACACACACACACACACACACACACACACACACACACACACACACACACACACACACACACACACACACACACACACACACACACACACACACACACACACACACACACACACACACACACACACACACACACACACACACACACACACACACACACACACACACACACACACACACACACACACACACACACACACACACACACACACACACACACACACACACACACACACACACACACACACACACACACACACACACACACACACACCACACACACACACACACACACACACACACACACACACACACACACACACACACACACACACACACACACACACACACACACACACACACACACACACACACACACACACACACACACACACACACACACACACACACACACACACACACACACACACACACACACACACACACACACACACACACACACACACACACACACACACACACACACACACACACACACACACACACACACACACACACACACACACACACACACACACACACACACACACACACACACACACACACACACACACACACACACACACACACACACACACACACACACACACACACACACACACACACACACACACACACACACACACACACACACACACACACACACACACACACACACACACACACACACACACACACACACACACACACACACACACACACACACACACACACACACACACACACACACACACACACACACACACACACACACACACACACACACACACACACACACACACACACACACACACACACACACACACACACACACACACACACACACACACACACACACACACACACACACACACACACACACACACACACACACACACACACACACACACACACACACACACACACACACACACACACACACACACACACACACACACACACACACACACACACACACACACACACACACACACACACACACACACACACACACACACACACACACACACACACACACACACACACACACACACATACACACATATATATATATATATATATATATATATATATATATATATATATATATATATATATATATATATATATATATATATATATATATATATATATATATATATATATATATATATATATATTGATTTAGCCAATATAAATTTAGGGCGTATTATTTGCCTCTGTGCAAACTTGATAATCAAAAACAAACTTAGTTTATTAGAAATTAAATTTTATTCGACTGGATATGTAGCTATATCAGTCAAATCAAATAAAGGTAAATAAATATTAAAACAGCGGGGAAAGTGGGATCAAACAGTTCGTGGTAACGAACTGTAGCAAGGAGCGACCCGGCTCAATAGTAAACGAAACTCTAAAAAACGGAATTTTGATGCTAAAAGATATATCAAAAGAATTGGATTTTTATGCTGATTTTAAATATATAAGTTTCATCAAATTTAGTTTTTGTCATCAAAAGTTACGAGCCTGAGAAAATTTGCCTTATTTTGGAAAATAGGGGGTAACACCCCCTAAAAGTCTTAGGATCTTAACGAAAATTACACCATCGCATTCAGCGTATCAGAGAACCCTACAGAAAAAATTCCAAGGTCCAATCTACAAAAATGTGGAATTTCGTATTTTTTGCCAGAAGACAAATCACGGGTGCGTGTTTATTTGTTTGTTTTTTTTTTCCAGGGGTCATCGTATCGATCAAGTGGTCCTAGAGTGTTGCAAGAGGGCTCGTTCTAACGGAAATGAAAAGTTCTAGTGCCCTTTTTAAGTGACCAAAAAAATTGGAGGGCACCTAGGCCCCCTCCCACGCTCTTTTTTCCCAAAGTCAACGGATCAAAATTTGGAGATAGCCATTTTGTTCCGCATAGTCGAAAACCATAATAACTATGTCTTTGGGGATGACTTACCCCCCAGAGTCCCCGGGGGAGGGGCTGCAAGTTACAAACTTTGACCAATGTTTACATACAGTAATGGTTACTGGGAAGTGTACCGACGTTATCAGGGGGATTTTTTTGGTTTGGGTGTGGGGTTCAGGGGAGGGGGCTATATGGGAGGATCTTTCCTTGGAGGAGTATTTCATGGGGGAAGAGAAATTCAATGAAAAGGGCGCAGGGCTTTCTAGCATTACTATAAAAAAAACAATGAAAATATAAACATGAAAAAGTTTTTTCAATTGAAAGTAAGGAGAAGCATTAAAACTTAAAACGAACAGAGATTATTACGCATATGAAGGGTTCTAAAAATACTTTAGCATAAAGAGCGAGGTATTTAGGAGGAGATAAATACTTCGCTCTTTATGCTAAAAATTTTTTAAATAATTTCAACTATTTATTCTACGGCCTTTCTGATTCAGGGGTCATTCTTAATGAATTGGGATAAAACGTAACGTAAGTTACGTAAGTTATGTACGTTTGTTACATAAGTTAATTCTTAAGTTACGTTTTTTTTTACTAATAAAAACGTTCGTTAAAAATTAAAAGATCCTGTTGCCTTTTTGAGTAACCGAAAAATTGGAGGGCCACTAGACCTCCTTCCCCACCCCTTATTTCTCAAAATCGTCTGATCAAAACTAAGAGAAAGCCATTTAGCCAAAAAAAGAATTAACATGCAAATTTCATTTTAGTAATTTATGTACGGAGAGCCAAAATCAGACATGCATCAATTCAAAAACTTTCAGAAATTAAATAAAAAAAAAAACAAGTTTTTTTAAATGAAAGTAAGGAGCGACATTAAAACTTAAAACGAACAGAAATTACTCCGTGTATGAAAGGGGCTTTTCCTCCTCGACACCCCACTCCTTGCGCTAAAGTTTGATTCTTTCTCGCAACTCTACTTTTTAAAACACTAAAAAACTTTAGCGTAAGGAGCGGGGTGTCGAGGAGGAAAAGCCCCTTTCATATACGGAGTAATTTCTGTTCGTTTTAAGTTTTAATGTCGCTCCTTACTTTCATTTAAAAAAACTTGTTTTTTTTATTTAATCATCATTTTAGACTGTCTTTCTATCAACTCACGAACTAGGAAAGAATTCATCTAGGATTTATTGAGATACTGGGAAGTATAAGACTTGAAATTCCATAAAAAGAGTAAAAGAAAAATTAACCAATGACTTTTGCATTGCTGGCAATCCAGTCAAGGTAAGCAGTAACACGCACGAATGCTGCTGGGTAGTCTTTTTCACAGCCAGCTGATGAGCCAAAAGAGGTAATACCCAAAGTCTTGTAGGTACCGTCAGCCATTAGGTAGTTAAGTGGTCCTCCTGAGTCACCCTTAAAAGAAAACATAAACTAAAAATAGATCCTTTGAAGGGATTGCATTCTGCTTAATCTTCTAGAAAAATTACTTTTTTTCCTATAGAGAGACACTTTAATATCAGTTAAATATTTATAGGCAATAGACTTTTAAGTGCGCTAAAGCACTAAAACAAATTTACTGGTTAGTTTATATACACACAGACACACACATATATATATATATATATATATATATATATATATATATATATATATATATATATATATATATATATATATATATATATATATATATATATATATATATATATATATATATATATATATATATATATATATATATATATATATATATATATATATATATATATATATATATATGAAGAATGAATGAATGTATTCAATACCCATCAATGGAAAAACAAATGGAGCATAAAAAACAAAACAAACAAAGCACAAGACACTAATTAATCTGAGAAAAAAAAAACAAACGAAAAAACACAATCAGAAACAAATGCAAATTACTGCTTTAAAACATTAGCCCACGGGTGGGTCTTGACATATGAATTTTACAGGTCAATTTGCGACAGAATCGCTTCTTCAGGGTTGGTACCACTGTACTGGCGCGCAACATACCTATTACTTGTCCATAGTGGTAAACGCAGCAAAAGCTTTGCACACTTGTAGTGAGCGTAATTATAGTTTATCTATAGCCGTAAAAGTGTACCAAAATGGGCTAAGGTACAGATAATGAGGCAAAATCGTAGCATTTTATACCTGGGCCAGACGACGATCATACTTTCGCTTATTCGCCACTATACAGCTATACGTAAAAGAAGACCGGTTCTGAAAATTAGAGAGCAGTAGCCGACGTGTCTCTAATATTGACAGTCCAATAGGGAGGCCCAGATATACAATAACGTCCACAAGCTCAACAATAGAATCACCAAGTGTGACGCTCCGACCATTATCTTATTTCGTGTTAAAAAGCAGCAATTTAGACTTTTCAGCATTGAACTGGAGTCCAATATGGGCATACTCTTGCTGCAAATTGATAAAATTAGCTTCTAGCCTAAAAACGACAAGCCGAGGCAAAAGAAGAAGGTTTGTCCCACCTCCTGAAAAATTTCAAGAAACAAAGGTGGTCACCAATGACTACCATACCTCGGAAAATCAAAAATCTTGACTAGATAAATCTTTGGAAGAAAAAGAATTTTTTCCCAGCACCTGAACAATTAAAACAAACAAAGTTTCTGTGATATTTCTTTCATAACGACAGAAGGCAAGCCAAGGCAAAAGTCGAAGCTACAATAAAATATGTATCAATATGGTATCAATACTATCAACGGTATTCAATACCTTTTGAAGCCCGTTTGGGCATAAAAAAATTCGATATAATGAATATTTTACTTTACTTAACAGTACTTGCAGCAGAACTAAGCATTTCCGTCTCACTCGATATCTAAAAAAAGATGTTAAATGAAGACCTTCCACGACACACCTTTCAAGTAAAATAAATGTGTTTTTTTCAAATTTTACTTGAAAAATCAAATTCAATTTACCCTTAATTTCTTTTCACTCATAGCCATAATTTGCATTGAGGCAAAGGGGGCAAATACCCTTCCCAGACTTAGATTTGCACTCCCCAAACACCATTTTGCCTCACCACAGACCCCTGTTTGCCCTTCCCCTCCTAGCTGAAAGTAAAATATTTTTTTTATATATAGATAATTTTATAATAATAATTATATATAGATAAAACAATTTTATGTAGCCTATATATATATATATATATATATATATATATATATATATATATATATATATATATAAATATATATATATATATATATATATATATATATATATATATATATATATATATATATATTTATATACATATATGAATATATATATATATATATATATATATATATATATATATATATATATATATATATATATATATATATATATATATATATATATATATATATATATATATATATATATATATATATATATATATATATATATATATATATATATATATATATATATATATATATATATATATATATACATATATATATATATGTATATATATATATATATATATATATATACATATATATATATATATATATATATATATATATATATATATATATATATATATATATATATATATATATATATATATATATATATATATATATATATATATATATATATATATATATATTCAAGTAATAATTAATTGATTTCTTAAGTAAAATTAGCCGACTGTTCGGCTTATTTCTGAGTTGAAAAAAGCCAAACATGGGTACTAAATTTGTCCTCATCGTTCCTATCCAAGTTCTTCGTTGATCACCAAGAGGCTTCTTCCAGGAGGGCGGCGAAAAATGGACTAAGTATTTCCGCTTCAAATATTCCTTGGTTTATCAACAGACCTGCCATCCTATATATGCCAGGAATTTCTTTTCTTAAGTTCACTGTGTCAAACTTTTGAAGCCAATGCTCTCTTTATTCAGAATCCTGTAAGGCGAACATTGTCAAAGTCTCTTAGCACTTCTGCATTAGAAGCTTTTTTAGAGGAAACTATACTTCTCTGAAATAGTATTGACTAAGAATAAACAAGGTGCATGTAACGTAATAGTTGACATAAAATATAAAAAAAGAATCAAATAGTAATCAACCCCCTAACTTCCCATAAAATAAAATAAAAACGATATACTAACATTGCATGTGCTTTTTCCACCAGTAGTATCAATGCAAATCTGGCTATCAGTAACAATGCCGTAAACAGCATCACAATCAGCATTGGTCATAACTGGTGCGTCAACCTCACGAAGAACTGGTGAGATACTGTTGGTGCTGTCTGAAGGACGGCCCCATCCAGTTGGGGTAACCATTTCACCAACGAAAGTATTTCCGACATCATCAGAGGTTGGCAAACAAACTGGGCTAATTGTTTCTGAAATAAAAAAAAAAAAAACTTTTCATGACGTTGATCAAAAACCTTTTGGTATGATTTATATTTACCCTAAAATGTAAATATTAGCCCCCTGTTCCTGTGAACTATATGAATAAAGATTGCTCAGCTGATGTTGGTATTGATAAAACTGCGTTGATGCCTTATCAATACGCTTTAAAGTAAAATTTTGGCTCACTATTGATTTGTGCTTAATGTTTACAATACCATTTGAACCGTTTAAAATTGGATGTCTGCTGAAGGTCAAAATTAGGTTTACTTTGATACAATTTTGTATTATTTTGTTTCAATTTTCTTTTGAAATTAGTTGTAATTTGGTGCAATTTCGTATTATTTCCAATACAATTAGGTTTTTTCATACAGTAATATGACAGAACCGTGCTTTGATTTCATTAGTTAATGTCCGTGACGTATTTTTGCAAGCCACAGGCTTCTAAAAATAATTCACCACTTGGTTATAGTAAATAAAGCCATTAAATTGAACAAGAATCTAAATTTCACATTATTGGCTATCTTGCTTGAAATTTGAAGCCAGTAAAAGAAACACAATAGCTACATGATTCATTTTGCGTTCTTAGTTTTGGTAGCAATTACGTTCATATATCTTACAAGAGAATAAAAAAGCTGAAAAGATTACTTTCTTAGTTTTTCAACGGTTACCAGAAACCATATATTTACAAAAGAAGGTTTTTCATACATCCAAGATGCACCATAACATTTCTCATGTCAAAAATTCTATTCCCCATTTTTTTTTCAAGTGAGAAAGAAAACATAATATATAAAAAAAATCCCAAAAATTGCGAGAGAAGAGGGCAGGGCCAATCGACCGAATGTCTGATTATCAGAAAGCTATGTTTAGGAGGATGTGCTCCGGAAGACATTTATTTAACCGCGGTCAACATACTGTCCTTGGGAGTTAAAATCATAAAAAGTATTTAAGAAAATTCCCAAACATTCTGAGAGAAAGGGGCGAATCGACAGAATATTTGATTATCAGAAAAATTTAATTTTTAACAAGACGTACCAAATAACCAGTTTATTTAACTGCAGTAAACATAGACTCCATGGAAGTTAAAGCCATAAAAAGCGTCTTTTTTCCCACTATTTATAATTTTTCTTTGGTGAACGCAGGGGAGGTGGGGTGGTCCTCATGGTTTCGTCGCCTTGGTAATCTATGTGGCCTGTAATAGAGGAGTTGTCATGACCTGAACAATATGTACTGTTTTTAATTGGTATTTTAATTTGCTTTTTTATTTTTCCAAAAGTATCTTACTTCATATTTGTTCGTCTGAATTTCTTTCAGTTAATTCTATGTATTCATCAAGGCTCACGTTTTCCTCTAGTTCCTTGAGTAGCTCTAATTAAATTAAACCTTCAAAAATTTTACTTAAGGCTCTTTTTCGAGGATTCTCAAATGCTTTGTATGAGATAAAGAAAATAAAAGGTGTTTTGTAGGACATCATCACTGAATAATAACAGACAGTGACACAATCATCCTGCATAGGTTAAAGTTGGGAAAAGACAAATCTTAATTTTCTTTGAGGCAATTTTAAGTATTTGTTTTTGACAAACTTTATCTTCCGACATCCTTTACATAGGTATATAGACAATTCACACCAAAGGAATAAAACAAATACAGTTAAACGGACTTCCAGAGGTGCTTAGGGAATCCAGGAAGAATCACCAGTCATTCCTAATTGCTGCGGCCGCCAAGAGATCTTCCCATTCAAGGTTGGAAGGAAACACTGAAATTTGAGAGGTTAGTCCAGTAGCTACTCTGTAAGGTGTTGTTGGGGTATCTTTTCTTTCTGGTACTGCGAGGCTGCCACTAGAAGACGATCTTAAGCAGTTGAGTTTCGGGCATGTGAATCACATGCACGAGATACCTCCATTTCCAGCAATTAATAACTGCAGCAATCAGCGGCTAAGACGTCTTCTGTCATATATAGTGTTCGTTTTATCATTATTTAAGAATTAACGACGCTTCCTGACTACTAAGGTCCCTGTGTCGGCCCTGCAGTTCATAGGCAAGTGTATTCTCCTGATGATCCCTTGTGTTGGATTGTTGCCTCTGGATTATTTGTCTTTACTGTTTTTATTGTTTGGTAAAAGACGACTTATACTTATTGACGACATGATTGCCTGTCCATGGATTATTCTTTATGGTTGATTGTGTATGGCTATGCTGCTTGACCTATGTGATTGTATGGATGAGTAGGGTTAAGACCTTGTTCAAGTGCTGGTCTATATTAATCACTAATTTAGGAAAACAGTCTTCCTTTTCTCCTTCTGTCTCCTTTTTTTCAATGCGTTTGTGCTGTTGCATTGGTGATTTCTCTTTTCGTAATATTTCAAATACAGCTTAAATGCATTTCCTCAAACGCGGGGAGTTTCTTTCCAAGGTTTGGTTTATGTACCAGGTCTCAGAACTACAGCAAGGCGTCAAAAGGACGTTGCTTTTGAACCCTTTTCAAGACTCTTTTAAACACTGTCCACTTCGTTGTAATTAACTAACTTTTGTGTGTGCTGGTTTTCCGTGCTTCTTCCTCTCTTTACTTTATGGTATCTTTTTTTTTGCACTTGTAGTGGGTATTAAATCTATTACCACTTAAGGAGTTTGTTAAACGTGCTTTGAAAATTTATTCAGATCAAATTTTATTTTTAACCATAGGCAAAATGAATATCTGACAAGACTGACTGCAATTTTCTGCTAAAATATTCACTGAAAAATAAATCAGTATCAATGAGCAAAATATGAGTTTTGGTGTTTGGGTAATGTTTGCTGGAACAAACTGAAACATGTTATATAGATTTCTTATGAATCTGAGTTAAAGCTTGTTACCTATGTCTATTTACCTCACGTACCATTTGTCTACGAAAAAAGAACATTTGACGGGTTTGGTAAAGAACATTTACCTCATAAGCCATTTGTCTACGAACAAAGAACATTTGACGGTTTTGGTGTAAAGATGGACAATTTTGTTTTTCATTTTTACAGATCCTACTCGTCGCCATAAATAAACTACTGCATTTATCTGTAAATTCTTCAATTATGTTTTTAATTCATGGATTAGCTAAGATGCGTCAGTATTTAAAAGTCTTCAGGAAATATATCTAGACAACTCATTTTTTTATCATTGGCAGATATAGAGTAAAATCTCGGGGGTTTGGGGCAAGGGCACCAAAAAGAAAAATATTGGGGGCCCTATGTGACAAAGTTCCAAATAATTGATCAAACTGACACATTTATTCTAAAGAAGAGGGAAAAAAGGAAAAAAACAGGGAAAGAGGGTGCCAGAAAAATCATAGGGGCCAGGACCTCTTGCCCCCTGGATATGCCAATGTTACTTGGGGATGATTTCGAGTTGATGAAGTGATTACAAGTAAATATAAGTAAGAAGTAATCGGTAAAGACTGATTAAATTAACCAGTTGAAGCTAAAGGATAAAAATTCAACTAACAAACTAACCGGTGAAAGTAACTGGTTCTGGGAGTCTGATAACAGCAATATCATTTGAAATTAAAAAGGAGTTGTATCTGTTGTGTTGTTTGAAGTCGCTCGTGGTAACCTCAATACGTCCCGCCTCATTTCCGTTGTTAATTTCATGTGCTCCAAGGACAACGCGGAAGAAGGAGGCCCTGAAAATAAAAACACATTTCTTAAATCTCCTAGGTAACCGTCAGTAACCTTCAAGCACTAAAGAAGTTTTACATTACCAGTATAGCTGCCATTAATGCTAAACATAAATTATGCTACCAATACTTACTTCAGTTTGAGTTCAAAAGCCAAATATATCCCTGTATATTGTTTCACAAAAAATAATTTGGAAAATATGTGAAGGGTAATATTTGTGAAGGCTTGACAGCTGTAATCGGACCAATGATGAGGCCTAATTTATTAAGAAAGCCTGATTAAAATTAATTTTATTAAGAAAATTAATTTGCTTTTTTTTTAGGTGCGCGCTTTTTATTATTAAACTAATTGTTGACCGTATAATCAATCTTATAATGAAAAAAAGGCAGCAAAACTAAATTTAAATTAAACAAAATTTTTCAAATTAATCAACATAATTGTCAGCATTGTATTTAGGTTCCAATATTTAGCTGAATCCATGATTAACAATTCTAATAGATTGATTACATCAGTCTGAGCAAGTTGACATATTTTCTATTTTCAAGTTTGACATATTTAAAACACTGGAATAAAACCAAAAAAAAAAAAAAAAAATACAAGCTCCAAGTACGATTTCAGTAAAAAAAAGCTTCTTTTTTCAATTGAAAGTGATAAATAACATAAAAACTGAAACAAATGGAAATTATTATATTTATGATATGAATAGATTTGAAGGGGATAGCCCCTTCTACAGTATCTCGCCCTTCACGCTAAAGTTTTTCTCATAACTTTTGAAAAAGTTTATTGTTCTAAATAAACGGCACCATTGCTTCAGGAGTCATTCTTAAATAATTGGAACGAAAAGTCAAACCTTTTTTTAGTCAGTCAGATCATTTTTAAATAATGCCGAGAAATCTGGATCTCCCCTCCACCGCGGAAAATTACCTTCCCTCATGGAAATTCCCTGCACGGTAATTTCTTCACACGCAAAATACCCCTCCCCTCACCAGGAAAGTTCTCTCCAGACAATTCCATTCTAGCCTAAGTTGCCCTCTGAAAATTTTCTTGCTGACGACTCCAGCTGATTTTTTTTTCTTAGCACACTTTCATTTAAAAATAGCTTAATTTCTGATTGCTTTTAAAATCATATCAGAAATCCCCCCATGTAGAAACTTCTTCCTGAAAATATCCCACCACCCTCAAGTAGAAAGTTGTAAATTTTACAGTTCCTTCTGGAGAATCTACTTCGTGGAATTCCCCCGACTACGGAAAGATACTCTAGATAATTTCTACACGGTAAAAATTTGTTCTCGGAAAATTCCTCTTAGCAACTTTATATGTAAAATTGAGTCAGTAAATAGAAAGTAGAAAAAATAAAAATAATTTCCTATAAGGATTCTGGCAAATTTCCTCAGGGTAAAATTCCCTTGTAAAGTTCACCTCCCCCCAGAAAATTTCCTCCTAAAGAAAAATTATTTCCATGGAAAATTCCCAGCCTCCCCCCTCACAGAAAAGTCATCCCCCTCCCCAAGAAAATGTCTCTATATTTCCTTTTAGCAAATACTATACGTAAGCAACAGGCACATTTCACGATTTACAGACCTTTCCTAAGGGGCTGTAGGGAGAGGGTCATGTTATCCCCAAGGACATAGTATCTAGGCTTCCAAAGTGTGTTGAACAAAATGGTTACCTCAAAATTTTAATCAGATGACTTTAAGGAAAAAGCGAGTGGGGGGGGGCCAGTTACCGTCCATCATTTTGGTCAGTTGAAAAGGGATCTAGAACTTTTAATTATCGTTCGAACAAGCCCTATCGCGATATTCTAGGAGTATTGGTTCGATAGGATCACCATGAGAAAAAAAAACAACAGCAACAAAAATATACTGAACACGCATCCATGATCTCTCTTTTGGCAAAAAAAAAAATACAAAATTCCATATTTTTGCAGATGAGAGCTTGAAGCTTCAATAATTCAGTTTTCGGATACGCTGAATATGATGGTGTGATTTTCAGTCACTTGTTGTGATTTTCTTGAGTTTTATGAAGTGTTTCCCCCTTTTTCAAAAATAACGCAAATTTTCTCAGGCTCATGGGTTCGGATAGGTAACAATAAACTGAATGAATATTATATATTTGGAATTAATATAATAATACAATTCTTTTGATATATCTATTGATATCAAAATACCATCTTTTAAAATTTTGTTACTATTGAGCCGCGTCGCTCCCTACTTAGAGTTGGTTACCACGAACTGTTTGATAAGGATAAACACATACTTAAAGATTACTTTTTGCGGTAAAGGTCCTATCCAGTCTTGGACATATCCTTCCAAATGCCTTGTTTCTTCTCGTAACTGGTGCAGATCTTCCCTTTCGATATTAGCTGGGTATAGGCTATTGCAGTACTTGGGTTCACAAACTCTTAAAAAACTGATTTTTGAGAAGTGTAGTGTCCAAAAACACATATTTGAACCCACTCTACATTTCATTTTCAATATTTTATTCGTTATTTGGTCTTTCTTAGTCAATCAAACAGTTCGAGGTAACGAACTGTAGTAAGGAGCGACCCGGCTCAATAGTAACCAAAACGCTAAAAAATTGAATTTTGATATCGATAGCTACATCAAAAGAATCGCATTTTAATGCTGATTTTAAATATATAAGTTTCATCAAGTTTAGTCTTACCCATCAAAAGTTACGAGCCTGAGAAAATTTGCCTTATTTAGGAAAATAGGGGAAAACACCCCCTAAAAGTCGTAGGATCTTAACAAAAATGACACCATCAGATTCAGCGTATCAGAGAACCCTCCTGTAGAAGTTTCAAGCTCCTATCTACAAAAATGTGGAATTTTGTATTTTTTGCCAGAAGACAAATCACGGGTACGTGTTTATTTGTTTGTTTATTTTTTTGTTTGTTTTTTTTCCCCAGGGGTCATCGTATCGACCAAGTGGTCCTAGAATGTCGCAAGAGGGCTCATTCTAACGGAAATGAAAAGTTCTAGTGCCCTTTTTAAGTGACCAAAAAAATTGGAGGGCATCTAGGCCCCCTCCCACGCTCATTTTTTTCCCAAAGTCAACGAATCAAAATTTTGAGATAGCCATTTTATTCAGCATAGTCGAAAACCATAATAACTATGTCTTTGGGGATGACTTATTCCCCCACAATCCCTGGGGGAGGGGCTGCAAGTTACAAACTTTGACCAGTGTTTACATATAGTAATGGTTATTGGGAAGTGTACAGACGTTTTCAGGGGGATTTTATTTTGTTTAGGGGTGGGGCTGAGCAGAGGGGGCTATGTTGTAGGATCTTTCCTTGGAGGAATCTGTCATGGGGGAAGAAAAATTCAATGACAAGGGCACAGGATTCTCTAGCATTACTATAAGAAAACAATGAAAAATAAACATGAAAACGTTTTTTCAAATGAAAGGAAGAAGTAGCATTGAAACTTAAAACGAACAGAGATTATTACGCATATGAGGGGTTCTAAAAATACTTTAGCATAAAGAGCGAGGTATTTAGGAGGAGATAAATACATTGCTCTTTATGCTAAAGTATTTTTAGTAATTTCAACTATTTATCCTACGGCCTTTCTGATTCAGGGGTCATTCTTAAAGAATTGGGACAAAACTTACGATTTAATGTAAAGAGCGAGGTATTAACGAGGGTACAAACCCCCTCGTATACATAATAAAAACATAAGGTTATGAAAGTTTGTTACGTAAGTTAATTCTTAAGTTACGTATATTTTTTACTAATAAAAACGTTCGTTAAAAATTAAAAGTTCTAGTTGCCTTTTTAAGTAACCGAAAAATTGGAGGGCAACTAGGCCTCCTTCTCCACCCCTTATTTCTCAAAATCGTCTGATCAAGACTAAGAGAAAGCCATTTAGCCAAAAAAAGAATTAATATACAAATTTCATTTTAATAATTTATGTGCGGAGAGCCAAAACCAAACATGCATTAATTCAAAAACTTTCAGAAATTAAATAAAAAAACTAATTTTTTTAGCTGAAAGTAAGGAGCGACATTAAAACTTAAAACAAACAGATATTACTCCGTATATGAAATGAGTTGTCCCCTCCGCAATCCCTCGCTCTTTACGCTAAAGTTTGACTCTTTGCCACAATTCTACTTTTTAAAACAATTAAAAGCTTTAGCGTAAAGAGCGAGGGATTGCGGAGGGGACAACTCATTTCATATACGGAGTAATTTCTGTTCGTTTTAAGTTTTAATGTCGCTCCTTACTTTCAGCTAAAAAAATTAGTTTTTTATTTAATATATAAAAATAACGGTGTTAATATGATGAACTTAAAAGTCATCCAATAAACCTGTATTATTATGAAGGCCCATTCCTCTTCATTGCTCGCTTTCTATATTTCATTTATGCGACATTTTATATTTATTTCTTCAAAATATTTAATGTTTTATTATTTTTCATATATATATATATAAACGCTTAATACATAAATATAGTTATCATAATTATATCTATATTTATTCTTTCTTTTATTCTATATTTTGAAAGTAAAACAGTTCAAAATAGGGATGATACCTTTTTATTGACAGTGAAATATAAAATTATTTAACTGGATATTTCGAACACATATACAGTGTTCATCATCAGCAGTAAAACCATAAGCAGTAAAGCAGTAAAATCATCAGCAGTTTTACTGCTGATGATGAACACTGTATATGTGTTCGAAATATCCAGTTAAATAATTTTATATTTCACTGTCAATAAAAAGGTATCATCCCTATTTTGAACTGTTTTACTTTCGTCATGGAAAGGCAGTGTGGTCTTCGAAGTTATCTATTATATATTTTATTAGGGAATGATTTAGTTAATTAAAGAGGAATAAATAAACTTTTCTTGTTTTATTAAGGAATGATTCCTTTAATGTCCAGTCAAGTTAAGAAATGAAAAGAACTTGCTCCTGTGGCAAATACTTCGTGTTCTGGTGAATATCTTTGACTGCTATATTTCTGGTAAACATCTTTCTTAAACATTTCATAGAAATATGTGACAGATGAAACTCCCCCAGCTGTTCTTAGAGCTTTCGAAATAAAGAGAGTTAAATTGTAAATATAAACTTACCCATCAGTACAGTGAGCGGCTGTAAGAACCGTTGTGTCAGAAATCAAGGAACCACCACAGAAGTACATACCGTCAATGTAAACACCTACTTGCCACGGCCAAGAGTGGGGAACCACTTCCTGGCCACCAACAATTTTTGCTTCAGCTCGGTTGCCATTACCACAAACAGCTGGAATTGTATGATTCTTTCAATTGTAATTCAATTATTTGAAAAAAAGTGAAAAACCTTCTAAGCACTTGAATACAGGGTCCTATGGAATTCACTACTGTAGCTGGTAATGTAAGTGGTTAAACTTGTAAACTGTAACTTGTATCTAGTAACTGTTGCTCGTGAGAATTCCAATTGAAACTTACTAACTTCTATTTTAGTATAAGTGGAAGCAAACTAGCCCGTATAAAAAATCAAATGTTATATTCCTAACATTGTTCACAGATCTCTTATATGACAAACTTTCGACATAAATATTTAAGTTTTTTCAAAACAAGAAAGAAAAGATAAAGGAAGCAAAAAATAGGAAACAAGATATTCCTGAGGACTCTTAAATATTTGTATAATTATATAAACTTGAATTACACAATATACTGGAGACTTAAAATACGGAATTACATTATTTTTCATTGACCACCGTGGGCTAAGATGTGCCATGGTTCTTTTTCTCTTTTATATTTGAAAATTCTAAATTAAGGTCTCTTAATATAAACCCTCATCAGCACATTTAGAAATTATCAAGCATATGCATTGGATCTCAGCCCCCTCCCTCCAAACGTAAGGAAAACATACAATTTAATTAACAAAGTTATGTTTCAAATACATATATAAAGGGTTGGGGAGTGATAAAGGGATTGTGCGCCCTCTTAATACTGTCAAAAAATCTTCCTGCCGAAGAAAGCATGCCAAGAAACAGGCGATTAAGAGTGAACTTGATAAGAGGCCTTGGCTATGTTAGTTGGTTCTAATGGTGTACGGAAGTCAGCGGTGACCCAATCATTTAAATAGTACCCTTATATTATTTTAGCCAAGCTAAGCGTGTCTAGATGGCCTTGACGCCTGAACACATTTTATTTTGTAAATAGCATATCTTTGCTCAGGGAAAGAATTTCAAAATCCTCATTCCGAAATTTAATATTTTATCATTAATCAAGTAATGAATTTCACAAATGAATTAAAAATAAGAAAAAAAAGTTACCGTGGTTAACTACAAGAATTTAAACACGGGAGAAAATACTAAAGTAACGAACCACAAATTTCTATTTAAGTTCAATTCCAACGATCGATAGTGGGTCTATTTGCAAATCCCGGTCTGGTTTCACTGCAACCTTCAATTTATTTTCTGTAATATGCAAAAAAGAAAATATTTGTAACATAGTTCATTTTAGTAAAGCACCAAATGCGCAGTTGGCCTTGTGCTTTTACCATTAAAAAACGGGCAACAGCCAAATTCTTATTTGTAGCGAAGAATATAGGTGTCTTGAACAGTTTTGGAAAGAGCTAATAACATTAAACTCAATTCCCATGATTTTTGGAATAAAATACCGTTAATAAATTTTTTGGATGGAGGGAGGATATAGTCATAGAGGGAGGTCTGGGGTTCAGCTCCCATGATTTTGTAATAAAATATCGTTGATAAGCTGTTGTGTTTTTTTTTTGGGGGGGGGAGGACATCTCCCATGATTTATTATTGATAAGTTTTTCGGGGGAGGGAGGAGTATCAGGACATGGAGGACTAGGGGTCAGCTCTTATAAGTTTTGGAATAGAATATTTTAATAGGCCTAAGTTGTTGTTGCTGTTTTTTTTGTTGGAGGATTGAACCAAGTAGGGCCAGGGATTAGTTACTATAATTCTCAGAATGAAATACCATTAACAATTTTTTATTTTGCTTTTTCCTTTTTTTGGGAAGGGGGTCAGGTCCTGGAGAGAAGGCCACGGGTCAGCTCCCTTATGTTTTGAAATAAAATATTGTTCATAAGTCTTAATGGGGGTTGGGCTTATCTGATCTTTTATCTATTTTCAAAACCCTCACATAAGAACCTTATATTCCCCAGGGCATAACGTATAACACTTACCCCCGGGCTACAGGAGTTGTGTTTACCCTGGAATTTTTATTACCTGATCTTTTGACTTATTTTAACAAAAAGGCTGTTGCAAAAATTCGATCGGATGAATTTGAGGTAAAGAGGGCAGGAGGGCTAGTTGGCCTGTAGTCCCTTTTGATTCTTTTAAGGGACCTTGATCTAGAACTTTCAATTTCCAATCATTTGAATCCCCTTCGTGGTTTATACGACCTCTTCCATAAGAATCTTATATGCCCTTGGGGCACAATTTACAACCCCTATGTCTCCCGGGCTACGGGGGGCATATTGACCCCGAAGGTTTTTTTTATCTGATTGTTGGACTATTTCAAAGAAAATGGCTATCTCAAATTGATGGGAAGCATTTAAGGAAAAGAGGGTGTGGGGGGAGGTTATATCCTCTGAACAATTCAGTTTCCAATCAATTGAGCTACCTTTAAAGTTTATATAACCACTCCTTACATAAAAAGCTTATATGCCCCAGGGGCAAAACTTAAAACACTTGCCACTGGGCTTTGGGAGGTTTGTGTAGACCCCAGAGTTTTTATTATCTTATGTTTGAACTATTTTCAATGAAATGGCTATCTCAAATTTTTATTCGATGGTTTGGCAGAAAAGGGTGTGGGAGGGATTGTTGACCTCTGATCTCTTTGTAGTCTTAAAAAGAGAACTAGAACTTTCAATTTTCAATCAAGTGAACCCCCTCTGAAATTTATTCGAGCAGCCTTTCCATAAAAACCGTATATGCTCCAAGGGCATAACTTATGAAGCCTGCCCATGGGCCCTGGGGGACTGTGTCGAGCTCGGAGTCGGATTAATTTGGGTAAAAAAGGGCATGGGGGGTTATTTGCCCTCTGATCACTTTTGACTCTTAAAAAGTACGCTATAACTTTCAATTTCCCATAAAAAGAGCCCCTTCTAAAGTTTATACCACCATCCTTTCCATATGAAGTGCCTCTGGGAAAAAATAAAACACTGGGGCCTTATGGCTTTGGGGCTGGTGGGGAGGAGGCTAATTGTTTTTTAACTGTTTTAAAAAGTAAAATTGAGAGAAAGGACCAAACTTTAGCGTGAAGAGCGGGACGTTGAGGAGTTAAAAGCTTCTTTAATATAAGCTTCTTACTTTTTTCGCTTCTTACTTTCAGTTAAAAACTTTTTTTTTCATTTAATTCTTTCCAAGACAGTTCAAGACAAATGCAGCTTCACTACGAGCAAGAGTTTGAATATCGCCCCTTTTTCTAACTGTATAAGTCCAAAACCTACTGCGCCACTGGCAGTTCACTGAAAACAAATCATATTATAAAAAAAATTTTTTTACTCATTACAAAATTGGAAACAAACAGAAACTGGAAGTACAAATGAAAGCCAAAACGAACAGAAATTAAATAAACAATCATAGCAAAACGAACATACAATAGGTACTGATGAAAGTAAAACAGTTCAAAATAGGGAAGAAACCATTTAATTGACGGTGAATAGATACAAAAATTATTTAACTGAATATTTCGAACACATATACAGTGTACATCATCAGCAGTAAAACTCACCTGCTACTATCACCTACTGCTATCAGCAGTTTCATTCCTATTTTGGACTGTTTTACTTTCGTCATGGAAAGGCAGTGTGGTGTTCGAAGTTATATAGGTACTGATATAAACGAACAAATAAATCTTTAAACGAGTGAAACTCAAAATGAATGTTCAAATCAAGCTTAAAACGAACAAAAATCACTATAAACCACAGTTTGGGTTATGCCTCCTAATCCTACTAAAAAAGCCTTAAGCCTACTGTGCCATTGGCAGTTTACTGAAAACGAATTATATTACAACATTTTCTTTTGTACTCAATACAACATTGAAAATAAATATAAAGATTACAGTAAAATTAAATAATGCATTGATAAGCTTTCAGTTATTAATATAATTATATTTCTCCATTATACATCATTATTCATTCATTGTACATCACTATATTTTATTAGTTCTTTCCAAGACTATTTAAGACAAATACACCTTCACTACGAGCAAGAGTTTGGATACTGCCCCTTTCCTTAACTGTATTTCCCTTACAATCGGCAGTTTACTGGAAACGAATCATATTATAAATATTTTCTTTTGTACTCATTACAAAATTGGAAACAAACCTAAAAATTACTGTAAAATTAAATTATGAACTTATGAGCTTTCAGCAATTAATATCGTTATATATCTTTATTATATATCATTATTTATTCATTATACATCACTATGTTTTATAAGTTCTTTCAAAGACTGTTCAAGACAAATACAGCTTCACTTCGAAAAAGAGTTTAGATATTGCCCCTTTTCCTAACTGTATAAGTCTAAAACCTACTGCGCCATTGACAGTTTACTGAAAACGAATTGTAATACAAATATTTTCTTTTGTACTCATTACAACATTGGAAATAAACACAAATATTACAGTATCATTAAATTATGAACTGATGAGCTTTCAGCAATTACTATCATTATATATCTTCATTATATACCATTATATATGCATTATATATCACTATATATTCTGATGATCTTTCAACAATTAATAGCATTATATTTCAAACATTTAGTTTGATTTTATTTGTACTTTCCAAGACTTCTCAAGGCACATTTAGTTTTCAGTAAAGCGGCAATGAAGCAGTAGATTTAATGACTTTTAGAGTGAGAGAAGGAAGCAAAACCAAAACTCTTGTTTGTAGTGATTTTCGTTCGTTTCAAGCTTGCTTTGCATATTCAATTTAAGTTTCACTCGTTTTAAAATTTATTTATTCATTTATATTTGTACCTACGGTATGTTTGTTTGCTATGATTGTTTATTTAATTTCTCTTCATTTTAGGTTTCATTTATACTTCAGTAGCAAAATACTTTTAATCGTGTTAAGCTTGGTTTACATATTCAATTTAAGCTTTACTCGTTTTAAGATTTATTGATTCATTTATATTAGTAACTATTGTATGCCGTTTTGCTATGATTGTTATTTAATTTTTGTTCGTGTTGGGTTTCATTTATTCTTTAATAGTGATTTTTGGTCGTTTTGAATTCAAGTTATTATAGCTTTCTATTTCTTCTGATCTCAAGTTTAATACAGCCTTTACTTTTCTTTAAAAAACTTGTTTTTCGGTATATATCACTATATATACTGATGACCTTTCAACAATTAATAGCATTATATATCAAGCATTTAGTTTGATTTTATTTGTACTTTCTGAGACTGCTGAAGACACATTTAGTTTTCAGTAAAGTGCCAATGAAGCAGTAGGTTTAATGACTTTTAGAGTGAGAGAAGGAAGCAAAACCAAAACTCTTGTTTGTAGTGATTTTTGTTCGTTTGAATCTTGCTTTGCATATTCAATTTAAGTTTCACTCGTTGTTATTTATTTAATGTTCGTTATTAGTTTTTCGGAGTTTTCTTTCAATTAATTTTTTAAAAAGACACTACTTTAAACATTGATTAATTTGAATACTTATGCCCAGCTAGGCATAATGCCAAAAAGAGGCAAATGTCCACAATATCAACGCATTATCTAAAGCCAAGTAAGCGTCGAGTACATTACGTAACCATATACATCTTTAAAAGTTAGGAAAAATAGTGAGCTCAAGCTTTAGTGCCAAATTAATAAAAAAGAAATGTAATGGAAAAATCCGCAAATTAATCAAGGTGGCTACACTGATTGAAAGCCAGTATTACCCTAAATTCTTTATAATTTTGTAACAAACAAAGTTAAATACTCAAAAACCATGGTTTCCATGTGTGAAAAGGTCTAAGATGGGTTAAGGGGGAAAAATGTTTCAATTATGACGTCCTAGGTATTATATATGACTGCTGGGAGAGCAGTTGCTGTTTTTGGAAAAAGCTAAATTACGACCATTTGGTATTACAACGCTTACTAATTTATTGTATTTACTTATTTATTGTTTCACTTTCTATAGTAGTTAATAAAAAAAACTTGCCACGGAAGTTTTTAGCATCAGATGGTATTTCGTATGTTTCTTGTGGCTCGTCGTGTTTGATAAGCTTTAGAGTATGAGGTGGGACTTTGGGTGTCCTGAACTTAATCTTGCTCCAGTCAATATCCCTGTAGGGCCGGTACGGGGAAGCAAGTGCCTGTAAGATATATACAATTCCATAGAAAACTGTTAAAATTGATGAATACCGGACGAAAATACTATTTAATTTCACAGAGATTTTATCCTAAAATTGCAGGCTTAGAAATTGCCAATTAAATGGGTAACCAACGGATTTGTAGAGGATAGATTAAGAACCCTTTGAGGTATTGCTCTTCAAGGTTCTTTTAATATAACCAAAATATACAATATATTAGGTATCTCGAGGCTGAGAGTATAGCTCGAATGCAATTGAGCTTCCTTTAAACAACACTAAATATGCACAAAAATTAAAAATAAATAGTTCTCTTAACCAATCTTGGCAGAAATAAATAAAAAACAAATCTCATGCCGTACAATACCATTTCCATCCTCCGCGCACCATTTTGAGACACAATTAAATTTACAACTTAAAAACAAGTGAGTCATAAGGCATCTGGAGGCCTCATGGGCGAATCCCGGAGACCAATCCAATACTCAAAAAAATAATAAACATCCTTAAAGAAAAGAAAAAAAACATTTTTTATATTATTTAGATTTATAACTTTCAATCAGCACTCTTTTCAACTTCCGTCTTATAGCATCTATGCTTACATTAAAATCAATCTCATTTTTCAATCTTTCCCAATGTAGAGGAATCAAATACCTCAGGCAAAAACGCGACCTCTCTGTAACTACCTTAGGAGTCCACAGATTATATTTACCACGGGTTTCAACTTGTGAAGATGAAGGAGAAAAAATAAGACCCATCGATGCTAAATATCTGGGGAGCTTTTCTCGTTCAAGCTTAATCTTAAACATAACACTTAAAAATTGAATACTTTGCCAAACAGGAAGAATATTATGAAGTGAAAAAAGGGTCTCTGTTGTGGATTTTAAGGGGAATTTTGAAGGCGATGGCAGAAAAGGTTTAAGGATACGAACTACTTTATTTTGGATAGTCTGTAAAGGGGTAAAATTACTTTTAAAAGTGTTAAAAAAATAATAGATGCATAATCAAAATGGGATTGCACAAGGGAAATGTAAAGGGATTTAAGAGTGCAATATGGAAGAAGGTTTTTCAGTCTGCACATTATACCAACTTCACGGGCAGACTTGCTCTAACCAAATTGATTTGCTCTTTCCATGACAAATTCTCATCAAACACAACTCCCAAATATCTTATCGATACAACCCTTTCAATAACAGGCTCAGGTTCATTCGCAGAAAGGGAAACTGATTCTATATCTGGAAACTTGTGACCCGTCCTTCTGTAAACAATAAACTTCGTCTTCTTTTTGTTCAGAAGTAGTCTATTATCAGAGAGCCAAGTAGACAATCTATCATATGTGGAAGTTAAATTGACCACTAACTCTTCATGAGATTTACCAGAAACGGTTGCTGCAGTGTCGTCAGCAAACTGAGTGTCTATAGAAGAAACTCCAGTAGCTGAGCACAAATCATTAATATAAACTATGAAAAGCAGAGGTCCTAATACGGATCCCTGGGGAACACCAACCTTATCTGACTGCTGTAAAGAATAAGATCCAACATCATTATATACAAGTATCTGCTGCCTCCCATGAAGATACGATTCAAGTAACCTAAGGCAATTACCACGAATACTAGCATTCGAAAGCTTATACAAAATAATTTGATGAGAAATGGAATCAAAAGCTTTCTGTATGTCTAAAAATATAGTTGCAGGCGTTTCGCCACGGTCAAGACAATCACTAGTATGTTGGACAAAAATAGCCATAGGATGATCACTGCAATGTTCTTTTCTAAATCCAAACTGAAGTTTAGAAATGTAATCAAATTTCTCAAAAGAAGAATAAATTCTGTTATACAGTGTTCGCTCTACAACCTTCGAAAAAGCAGAGAGTATCAATATAGGACGATAATTAGCAGGAAGCCTCGGGTCATCACCTTTATGTAGGGCCACAAATCTTGCTGATTTAAATGTTGAAGAATAGACACCAGTTACAAATATAAGATTAATAATGTGGCATAACACCGGTGATATAAATGGGAATATTTCTTTGACCAATTAGTCGAAGATCCATCAAGGGCTTCAGATGAACCGTTCTTCATTTTAGATCTGATGTGTTTCAGTTCAATTTCAGTGACCGGGGAAAGGAACATGCTTTTATCAGAGGGAGGGGGCATGTGATCTTTAAATAAATCATAATTATTATTTGGAGAAACATGAGATGCATTAGCTGTTTATTCACCGATTCTTACAAAATGAGCATTGAGCAAGTTCACTATTTCCTGCTCATCGAAAGAAAAAATACCATCACCACGTAACATTTCATTCGGAAATGAAGATTTCTGAGACCTTCCCAACAGAGAGTTAATAAGTCTCCAAGTGTGTTTTTGATCCCCACGAGCTTCTAAAAATGATTTTTCAAAAAATCTAGCTTTTGCTTTCCGAATTAACTGTGTAAGGATATTTTTATACTTTTTAAACTCTTCTTTATTTTTAGTAGATGGGAATGACATAGATATTTTAAATAGCTTATTTTTTTATTGAAATAGAGTGTAGAAGCCCGCGTGAGATCCATGGTTTTTTAGGGAGTGTACATTTTTTTATTTTAATGCGCCATTCCTTGTGCTGCACCATTCCTTCGTCTGCACCTGCACAACGACTTTTTTCGGTAGGTGATGAAATTATTACTCGGAAAAGAAACATGCTCGGAATTGGTATGTGTGAAAAGCTTTTGCTGTTGAAAGGGGCAAGAAAGCAATAAAAAATTACGATGAAACTGTAATGACAGCTCTTTGTGATTTTTTTTCTTTTATATCTTAATTGAAGAAAAATTCAAGTAAAATCGAAACACTTGGGTACTTAAGTACTGAAGTATTTTTTCAAAAGTACTTATTACTTAATTATATTTTTAGAGAAGTATTTAATACTTGTACTTAAGTAAAAATTTCTCTGAGTATTTGGTACTTCTACTTAAGTAAAAAAAAAAGTACTTGGTACAAAACTGCATGGTAGAGTAGAGGTCTTAGTGGAATATTTGAAACTGACTTCTATTTCAAAATTAAGGATTCAGAAATAAAGTGAAGTGGTTTTGGAAAAATTGCTGTTTTTTCCTTTAAAATTTGTGCTTCACGAAATTTGGACCAAAAAACTCAATTCATTTATGCACTTATGAATTAATAACAGACCAGTTTCATATTTTACCCTTTCCCCTTTATTGTTCCAACTTGCCCTTATTTTTTATTAGTATTTGAAGTTTTGTGCACATTTTCTCTACTTTATTTGCATTTTAGGGTTCCATCTTTAGTTGTGTATAAGATAATATTGTTTCCCTGAATTGTCAAAACAATTTTTTTTTTCAATAAAAATTTTAGACTTAGAGATGTTGAAGAAAAAGTATTAGAAAGGTTTTAGGAAGGGAAGAGGAATTATCAACAAAATTTTTATTCTTAGATTAATAATTTAGAAGTGCCTGAGCAATGAAACACCTTTAGTCCTCTGTTTTATAATTTATGAGCAAGCGTTTGAATCAGCTGATGGAAGAGCTTTATCGAAGGCTTTATCCTTATATGGTACACCGCACAAAAAAAAAATTAAAGTTGTGAGTGGTATTTATGAAAATAGTATTGCTGGGTATAAGGTAAGAAATAAGGTTAGTAGCTGGTATCGTAATAAATCGGGAGTTGAGCAGGGTCGTGTTTTATCCCTATTTATATGAATGATTTTAGAAGGCTTTATATTAAGGAACACAACAAAGACAATGGAAGAACACGGAATAAAACAGGGAAGTAAAATTCTCCTAGACTAGTCATTATGCTGGTTATATAAGTGTCTTTTATGAAGGTGCTAAGAAAATGAATGAACTTTTAGAGGTTTTGCGAGTTAATGTGCGAAAATAGGTGCCTGGAAAATCAACAACCTTTCAAAGGTTTTGCGAGTTAAGGATATCAGAAGCTGCAGTAACGACAGCGGTGAAGTGTGTTTCCAAAGTATGGGTGCTCCGAAAAGCGGAAGTAGATATTTTCCAGAAAAATTGCCTACGGATTGTTTTGGGTATCAGACTGACTGAACATATCTAGAACTGTAGATTGCATTAATATTACGATTCACTCCCGCTGTCAAGAGCTATAATTAGAGAAAAGTTAGGATGGATAGGGTGAGTTCTGTGGATGAAGGATGACAGATAGCCAAAGACTGTCCCTTTAGGCCAACCGTATAGGGCGAAAGGAAAAAGCAACTGTTTATGTATGTTGATGCATACTTTTTTCTGTTGAAAATAGTTCAGTTTATTTTTTTTCTAGAAGTCCGCACGCTGATTTTTTCTGGCATGAAAAGCCACGAGTTTGAGAAAATTTGTTTAGTGGCTTAATTTTGGTAGATCATCTTTCATGTAAGTAACGTCACATGGCTATGAGTCTCTCCTCTTGAGAAGATGCTTACGTAAGAATGCTATTAAATGAAGACAATAAATAAAATCTTTATTATTAACAACTAAAAAAAATTCCTTTTAACTCTTGAAAAATTCGAACTGTGTATAAGCGAAATCACAAGCAATTGACAAGCGAGATGTGTCAATGTAGTGACAAGCAAAAATCTTGATTCTTAGGATATCATCAGCGTCACGACATAAAATTTTAATAAACTTTAAAATCCAGTGCCGTATCTTTTAATTATTTTAATGAATCATACGGAAAATACGGAACGATATGGAAAATGTGAGCAATATATTAGATTATTCTGCTTCTACTTCCAAAAGAAAAAATATATTCTACCTCAGTAAACCCATTAAAAACTATATAGTGATTATTAACATAATGTGGATTCAAATTATACTTACTTAATAAAAAGTGTATTTCTACAAACATCTGGCATAAATTAATTTGATCCTCACATATTTTTAATCCTTCGCACTTATTATAAAACAAGTAGGTTCAGCAACTTTGAAATGGAGTAAATTCTAACAAAGTATTCATTTTTTAAGCAAGTATAGTCTCTAAAACTCATAAAATATCTTACGGTAACCGCCAAGAGTAGAAGAAGAGCGAATTGTTTCATTTTCAAATCCCACTAAAACAATTCAATTGAACAGCAATATTTATATTAATTTTCCACTGATAAAAGTGTCTATTTTCGAATCCGGTTGATATTGGTTCGTAGAAATCAAAGTAAACAATAAGAAACTAGAAAATTTATACTGAACTTTATACAGCAAAAACTCTTCATCAAAAAACAAATAAAGATATATTTTGGACAGATGATAAAATGCAAATATAAGATTTTTTCAGGTGCGTAGTTTGAACAGGGATATATATAATCTTCTTTGAGCTGTTTATTCAGAGTGATTTCCCCAGAAACATAACTTTATCTACATCTTTTCGTTTATCTACACCTAAAAGAAGAAAGTTCTTAACTTCTTGCCAACGAATCCCTTAAGGAACAGTCAGAAATTGCAATGCAATTTCAAGTGAAAGCCATGAGGGCCAAATATGGCTTCATCAAACAGTTCGAGAAAAAGAAACTGTTACTAAGGAGTGACCTGGGTTAACAATAACCAAAAATCTAAAGAAGCTTTGAGCCTGAAAAAATTCACCTGATTTTTGCAAAGCGGGAAAACACCCCCAAGAAGGCAATTGATCGTGATGAAAATTACAACATTTAATTCAAAATATCAGCGAATCAATTCAACACATCAGAGAATCAACCCTATTGATGAGGTTTCAAGCTCCCGTCTACAAAAATGTTGAACTGGCATTTTTTTTTTTTTTTTTGACAGTTAAGATCACCAATGCGTGTTTGTACGTGTGTTTAATTTTTTTTTCATAGGTGTGACCCTATTTAACAACATGAGAATTTCATAGAAAAACATAAGATTTCCACACAAATGGAAAAGGAAGTTCTAGGGCTCTTTTTACGTAGGAAAAAAGATTTAGTCATAGCAAAGTGGTGTTTTCTGACATTTACTGACATAAAACTATAATCAGGTCATGACCAGTGGCGTCGTTTGGCAGGAAGCAGAAATAGGGGAGTCATTTGCCCCCCCCACCCCAGATAACATAGAGAAAAAATTATTTGAACATCACCCTTTTTTGTTATTTTTTATTAAAAGATGAAAAAAAATACAAAGTGCTTTTTTTTGGGTGTGATGTGGCACTTTATGACTGCTTTATTTAGCCAAATTTATAAAAAAAAGCAATTAAATATGAAAATTAGCTTATAAATGAGCTCATAATTAGCTCGCAATCATAACCATGTGTCCGGCCTATCCTTTCCATTTCAAAAATGTCTCCATTAAAAAAATATATATTAAATACAAAAAAAAGCTTTTTTCAACTGAAAGTAAGGAGTGACATTAAAACTTAAAACGAACAGAAATTATTCCGTATATGAAAGGGACTGTCCCCTTTTCAACGTCCCGCTCTTTACGATAAAATTTGACTCTTCGTCTCGGTTCTACTTAAAAAAGAAAATAATACACTTTAGCCTAAAGAGAGGGACGTATAAATTATTATAAAATCCTATAAATTAAATTACCTACAAATCCTATAAATTATTAATTCAGAATAAGCGTGTCTGTAAGCTCAGCAATGTAAGACGGCCAAAATTTCGGTTTGTTAAACAGTACTACTGCTACTACTACTACTGCTAACAACTAACCGCAGCACCAAGCCGCCTGAGGCCAGCATATTTGACCACTGTTATCACTGTTCCTTCCAAAATTCTAATCTTGATTAGCAGACATATCTTCCTATTTTCCAAACATTTTTTAATTTTGAAAAAAACACCCTGAGCCTTCGATATTATACTTTTAACACCTTCAATGCTCCCACCGTCTTTGATAATAATACAACCAAGGTAAGAGAAGCTACCATCCTGATTAATCTTTTCGTTACCCAACGTCACCTTTAAATCATTACTTATTCCTATCCTTAGTAACTTTGTCTTCTAAACAATAATTTTCAAACCAGTTTCAGCAAACTGATCTCGCAAAACCTATAAAACCCATTCATTTTGCTCAATCTTTCATTTAGGATGCTTAAATCATCAGCAGAATCTAAGTTGAGGAGATTTTTCCTCCCCATCCGATTCCAAAGTCTCCCAGTGCCATTCCTGTCCTCCTTAAGACAGAGTCCATCAAGATGATCCATATAAAGGGGGATACGATACAACCCTGCTTAGCTCCTGATTTAATACAAAACCAGCAAATAACCTCATCTCCTAGCTTAACCGCTGCACTTTTAATCTTGTCTATAGCAAAAATCACTTTAATGTATTTTCTGGTATACCATACACGGATATGACCTTTTCTAAAGCTCCTCTATCAACAGAATCGACCGCTTGATTATAATCTATAAAACTGAGGACCAAAGGTGTTTGACAACTAAGGTATTTCGCAATTATTAATCTAAGAGTGACAATTTAATCGACACATCCTGTACATCTTGTAAAACCACACTGTTCTTCTCTTAAAACTTTGTCTAAAGCTTCTCTCAGTCTAAGAAGTACCATATTACTAAGTAATTTGCTACCTAACGAGACCAGAGTAATGAATCAATAATTATGATACTCACTTTTATCACATTTCTAATACAGTGGTTTAATGAAGGTTTTCCTAAAACCGTTAGGTATTTCCCCTTTTTCAAAAATCATAGTCATTATCTTCAGTAGCAAATTTCTAACCTCAGAGCCACCATATTTAAGAAACTCATTTACCACACTATCAGCATCTGGAGTCTTATTATTTTTTAATTATTTTAGTACTGTCACTATTTCTTCCTCAAAAAACGGTCTTCCTTCGCATCCAAAGTATTAGAAACTTTTTCATTTTCCTCTATATTTTTCCTGCAACTCTATCTCGGTTCGGAACATTCCCAAAATGATCTTCCCATCTCTCTTTAACTCTTGCCTTATCAATTATTGTTGCCCTGTTCCTATCTTTAACAGGGACAAGTCTAGATTGACTACTCCCTCTCAATTTATTAACATGCCAGTAAAATATTTTACTATTGTGCTGTCTAGCTCTATCTTCCAGATCCTCGGTAATTTTATCCATGGCCTCCACTTCACATCTCCTTAGTTCATATTTTAATGCTTTCTCCACTTTCCTTACATTCCTTTTGTTCCCATATGTTCTATCACTCAGATAATTCTTGTACAAATCCCCTTCCCTCTCTATTAAACATAAATCTTTTAAATATAAAGCTTTTTCACTGATATTCCTAGCTGCAGTCTTAACTTTCTTCTCTAAGACACCATCAGCTTTTTTACAAATTTTTTTCAAAAATTATTCCAAATATCTTCCACATTGTCAAACTTTAAACTCTCAAGTTTAGTATTAAATTGTTCCTGGAAAGTTTCTCTCAAATTCTCGTCCTGGAGTCTAGCAATGCCATAATTTCCCGGGAGGTAATTACTTTTTCGAATTTTCAGCTTTAAATTAACCCTAGACAATACTAGATGGTGATCTTTGCTTTTAACATCAATAACAGAACTCCTATATATCGTAGCATCTTATATTGATCCTAAAGTCTTCGGTTTACTACAACATAATCAACAAGGTTTGCTGTCTTACCTTCACGTGAATACCATGTCATCTTGTGGGCAATTTTATGGTCAAACACCGTATTGGGACCCTGTCTATTTGCTCCTGTAAGTAAAATTAATCTGAGTCACTAGTATCTGCGTCAGTTGGTTCAATAGGATTATATACTGCTATAAATGATACCCTAAACTTTTTAGTCATAAAATGAGCAATTAGTACTCTATTATTAACACCTTTCCTGTCTATACAAGACTTAGCAGCTTCCTCATTCATCATGAGCCCTACTCCCCTGTCTATATACCCCATCCTTCCTGCCTGAGTTAATGAATTCTATATTACCTATCTTCATGCTTCCTACCACTAGGATATGATTTTCTAGAACTCCTAATATGTCTTAGATAACTTCGAAGACCACACTGCCTTTCCATGTCGAAAGTAAAACAGTTCAAAATAGGGATGATACCTTTTTATTGACAGTGAAATATAAAATTATTTAACTGGATATTTCGAACACATATACAGTGTTCATCATCAGCAGTAAAACTAAAAGACATGAATAAAAATAAACAGAATTTAAACCTAATAAACTAATTACATATAGTTTATTGCTCTTATTTTTTTCAATGCAACAGCCGAGGCAAATCTCCTTGACCTTTTCGGTTCCGGTTCATTAGATTTAACTGACGTATTACGTGGACAGAGGTCATAGCTCTTAGGTGAAGTGATATTTACTTTATTTGACCTCAGTAAATTATCATAAATTGAGTTCAATCCAAATTCACCTGTATCTCTGTTTATGGAATTATTCTTGAATAGAATTTTTTTAATTTCGATTGTTTCCCTGAAAGTTTGCTTTAAACCTTGGTCCCTAGAAATCAAAGAAACATTTTCAAACAAAATAAAATGATTTGGAAAATTAAAGATATGCTCCGCGAGGGCCGACGTGAAATCTTCAGGTTTGGTATTTTGCTTTAAAGACGATGAAATGGAATTATGATGTTGTAGCAATCTCGTTCTTAAATTCTGGTTAGTACGTCCCACATAAGAGCTTCCACAAGTACATGGAATTTTATAAACCCCACTTTGTTGCTCTACGGAAGTTCGATCCTTTCCAGAATTTAAAAAACTTGCCAAAGTATTACTAGCTCTTAAAGCTACCTTTAAACCATTATTTTGTAAAATTCTTTTAAGTTTTTCACTCAAACCTGGAACATATGGTAGAGAACAAAAGATATCTTTCTTTTCTGTTGTTTCCAGAATATCGTCAGAACATTCTAGAAATTTTTTCCTTCTTTTCGAAAAAGTATGGTCAACTAACCAACCCGGATAATGGTTACTTATTAAAATGTCTTTTAGCAATAATAATTCCTCCTCAATGAATTTTGGAGAACAAATTCTAAAAATGCGGTCAGTTAAAGATATGATTAAACCAATTTTTACTTGGCGGGCATGACCGGAGAAAAATGATAAAAATTTTATCATTGTGGGGTTTATAAAATTAAATGTACTTGTGGAAGCTCTTATGTGGGACGTACTAACCAGAATTTAAGAACGAGATTGCTACAACATCATAATTCCATTTCATCGTCTTTAAAGCAAAATATCAAACCTGAAGATTTCACGTCGGCCCTCGCGGAGCATATCTTTAATTTTCCAAATCATTTTATTTTGTTTGAAAATGTTTCTTTGATTTCTAGGGACCAAGGTTTAAAGCAAACTTTCAGGGAAACAATCGAAATTAAAAAAAATTCTATTCAAGAATAATTCCATAAACAGAGATACAGGTGAATTTGGATTGAACTCAATTTATGATAATTTACTGAGGTCAAATAAAGTAAATATCACTTCACCTAAGAGCTATGACCTCTGTCCACGTAATACGTCAGTTAAATCTAATGAACCGGAACCGAAAAGGTCAAGGAGATTTGCCTCGGCTGTTGCATTGAAAAAAATAAGAGCAATAAACTATATGTAATTAGTTTATTAGGCATAAATTCTGTTTATTTTTATTCATGTCTTTTAGTTTTACTGCTGATGATGAACACTGTATATGTGTTCGAAATATCCAGTTAAATAATTTTATATTTCACTGTCAATAAAAAGGTATCATCCCTATTCTGAACTGTTTTACTTTCCTAATATGTCTAATTCGAATCGTCTGAATTCGTCAGTTAAAATATCGGTACAATAGTCGATTTAACGTCGTAACATTCCGAGTTCCAATCTCATGTTCTTTCTATCATTAAAATTATTTTGCCTCAGGAAAAGCAATGATCACGGATACAAGTGCAGGAAGGGGATCAGTATATTTTCTCAATTCTACATCGAAGCACTTAAGCCGGCTTAGAACCGGTCAGCAAGCAGTTCCTGGGACATTCAGTATGAATGAAGGCTCTGTGCAATCCTGGGCCTATCTTTAAAAGGGCAGTCTTTGGTCATATGTCATCCTTCATCCGCAGTACTCATCCTATCCATCCTAACCTTTCTGTACTGCTTGATATCCGGTCAATCAGTCTGGTACCCAAAATAATTCGTAGGCAATTTCTCTGGAAAAAATCCTCCTCCGCTTTTTGGAGCATCCATACTTTGGAACCATACTTCACCACTGTCATCACTGCAGCTTCTAATATTATAATCTTAGTTTCAGGACTTATCTTCCTATTTTTCCAAATTTTTTTTTAACTTCGAATAAGCACGCTGGACCCTAGCTATTTTACTTTTAACATCTTCACTGCACCGACTACCTTTGCTAATAATACTAGCTTGGTTAGTGAAGCTACCCACCTCAGAGATCTTTTCGTTATCTTTTCATAATTATTTACTCCTACTTAGCCTTCTCAACATTATTCTTCAAACCTATTTTCGCACATCAACTCGCAAAACCTTTAAAAGTTCATTCATTTTCCTAGCACCTTCATCAAAGATACTTAAATAACCAGCATAATCTAAGTCTAGGATAGTTTCACTTCCCTCTTTTTTTCCATTTCTTCCATTGTCTTTGTTGTATTCCCTAATACAAAATCTATCAAAATGATCCATATAAATGGGGATAAAACGAAGCCCTGCTTAACTCCTGATTTACGACAAAACCAGCTACTAACCTTATTTCTTGACCACACTACTAACCACGACTTGACAGCTACTAACCACAGCAATGCTATTTTCGTAATTATCATTAATCACTTTATTGTTTTTTGTGTTGTATACCATAGAAGGATCAAGCCTTCGATAAAGCTCGTCTATCAGCTGAATCAAACCCTTATTGATAAATTACAAAACTGAAGACTAAAAGTGTTTGATTACTCGGACAGAAAGAGAAAAGTTTGTTGACAATTCCTCTTCCCTAAACCTTTCGAAAACTTTTTCTATAGCACTTGGAGAAAGAAGAAAATATTTAGGAGGCTAAGGGTAAGGATAGTCCCTGCTCATTCCTCCTCTGTGGAGAAACTAGCGAGGGTCTACCTTACTTAATGACAGAGGCGCCATTTGGGCCAAATCTTGTGGTGGGCATGGGGCATTTGACAGAACTTGAGACTTTTATTATGAATCTCACCTACTTTCAAAGTTTACAATGGTTAATAGCAAATAGTGTAATTATCCCAAGGGTCGTCAGGTAATTACACTCTTTGGCTAATAGGCATGCAGTTACTTCAAATCATTTGAACAGAATGGATTATGTTGGACATAATGGATAATTCTGGCCGAAAAAGGGCCCTTTGTGGTGGAAGCTTGGGTCCTCTGGAAAATCTGGGGTGGGCAGTTGCCCACCCCTGACACCCCTAAATGGTGCCTCTGCTTAATGACCCTTTGTTCAAATTACAAGGTTAGAGAAATAAAGAGCAAAAATAGAGAAAAAATTTGTAAGTCAGGGGAGGCTTGTGAGAGTGGGAAATATTGATAAATATGCTTTAGGTTTTTTTTATTTTCTTTTGCGTATGTGTTGTGGAAATGTTCATTAATGTGTTAAAAGTATTGATCATTGCATAATGCTGTTTGTTGCCAGGGACATATGGTTTTTTTTGCCATAGTAAAATTTCTGAAATTGCTCCTAGTCACTCAAAAAGGAAGATTGACTAGAATTAGTTGATAGAATATTTGTAATTTACATCAATCACAGTAAATTATTTATTTGCAAGCTATTATCTATTAACTACGTTATATTTTACTCATTTTTAATAGTAATTTACTTTTCTGTTATGTTAGTAATAAAATGGATATGACTTAATTATTAAAATTATTAAATGTCACATTAAGTATTCTAAAAAATAATGGTTTACTAACAAAACTAGAGCAATAGCTCAAAGGGTCACTAATCTATCTATATATATAAAAATAAGTTGTTTGTCGACTGACGTCATATTTGTCCACTGACGTCATTATAAGGATTGAGCATTGTGACGTCATGTATGTATTTTGTATGTTTGTATATGGCGTCAAAGGCTTTGTATATGACGTCAAAGGCTTTGTATATGACGTCATTATAAGTATATAAGAAGGCTTTTCAAAGAGAAATTTATAGTATAGATCTTAAAATGGCAGAACAAACAGCCGAGGAAGCTGCTCAAGTAGTTAATTCAAAGAGAAATTTTAGTATAAATCCTAAAATGGCAGAAGAAACATCCGAGGAAGCTGCTCAAAGAGTTAATGCCAAAAGGCTTGTGGCTAAAGAGCGCAAAACCGCGCAGTTAGATGAAAATCAACCTGGACAGCGAGAGTCAAAGCGTATCAAAACTGAAAATGATAGCAATGATGATTGGGTTTGGGATTTTGACTTAGATAAGGTCATCAATGCCTACCAGATTTTAGTTTAAAAAACAAAGGTTCGGCGATATGTATTTCATAGTGATGAAAGACAAGCCAAGGTAACACAAACCAAACAACTTGAAAGTGATACCGACGATAAAAAAACGACGTTGAAAGGACTGTCGTTTCCCAGTTGCAACATCTTTTCCACAAAAATAATAATTTAGTGCTTCTGCTCAAAACAGCAATCGAATTGATGCCTACTGATAAGCAACTATCAACGAAGTGGCAATCGTTATGGTTGGTGATCAGTTCTTACCTCGAGATAATATTCTTTATAGGCGAAACAATCAGTTGACAAGAATTGATTAAACTCATCGATGCTACGATGCCCTACAATATCCTATCATTTTTTTGGGATGGAGCCGACGGCTATCACTTTTTTATTAAATTGATAAATCCAGCCACTAACAAAGAAATGGATAAGAAATGCAGTGCAATGAAATATTAGGCCTATAGATTAATGATACGTCATTTATTACATTTACATATAACCCATCTTGGGATTAGATACAACAGCTTTTACATCCTGGACAATCGCCGGTTCATAGACATGACATTACGGCCCGTGTCTTCCGGCAAAAGTTGCCCTCCATCATCTCCTACAGAGTTATGGGAGAAATACAAATCGCAAATGGCCGAGAATGTACTCTACCGAATACAGCTAGAAAGGTCAGATATGACCTTGGACTTTACAACAGAAAGTTATAACTGCACTTTAGTTATGATTGAAGATTTGTGCTTATCTATTGCAAACAGACTTCTCAAGCATTTGGGAATGCCTTCACCTAATCTTACTGCTTCTATTTCTACATGTGTAGAATGGCATCGTGAACAAAGTTACAACACAATTGATCTATTGTCGTATGTTACAGACCGGGACACTGGGACACCGGGACACAAGGAATATAAATGACGACCGGGACACTCAAAGAGAAATTACAGACCGAGACACCGGGACACAAATGACAACCGGGACACAGGGAATATAAATGACGACCGGGACACAGGGATACAACTACAACGGGGACGCCGGAAGGGCACATGGGGGATATATAAAGGACGACGGGGACACAGGGAATACTCGATTAGCAATTACCATAAAAAAAGCCCAAGGGCAATTATTAGAAAAATGTGGTATAGATCTGAATACGGATTGTATTCCAATGGACAATAATATGTTGCATGTTCAAGAGTCGGTAAACCTGACAATCTATTTATATGCACAGACAATGGGACAGCGAAGAATATTGTATATTCGCAAGTTTTACGTAGTTAAAAACATATATATATATATATATATATATATATATATATATATATATATATATATATATATATCACAGGTGGGACACAGGGACACAACAACAATGGCGCGTAACTAATATGGCGCGTAACGACTTAGGCGGGGGGAGGGCTGGGGGGCACGAAGCACCCCCACCTACTAGGTTTTGGTAGCTAGTCCTTTATAAATCTGCTAGTCCTTTATAAATCTGTTGGTTACCTATTTTATTGGTAATTTTTAAAGGATGTTGACTGGATCAAGATTAAGTTCGACACCTAAAGTCCCACTTCATACTCTGAAACTTATCAACGACGAAGAGCCACAAGAAACACATGAAATATCCTCTGATGCTAAAACCTTCTGTTTTAAATTCTTTTATTAACTACTATAAAAATTGAATCAATAAATACATAAATACAATAAATTAGTAAGCGTTGTAATACCAAATAGTCGCAATTTAGCTTTTTCCAGAAAATCAGCAACTGCTTTCTCAGCGGTCATATTTAATAGCAAGGATGTCTTAATAATTTTTTTCCTTAACATATCTTAGACCAATTCATACATGAAAACAACGGGTTTTAAGCATTTATCTTTTCGTTTTTACAAGATTATAAAGTATTTAGGGTAATATTGGCTTTCCATCAGTGTTGCCAGGTTGATTGTTTTGCTGATTTTTCCCTTACATTTCTTTTTTATTAATTCGGCACTAAAGTTTGAGTTCCGTAAATTTTAAAGATACATATGGTCAAGTAAATTATCACTTAACCAATTCAAAACAAGCAGGTTCATTTTTACTATCCTTGTAACTTTAATGGATTGAATTAGCAGGTTAAACTTAGCATCTAACGGTTGAATTAGCAGAAGTAAATGTACTCGACGCATACTTGGCTGTCGATAATACGCTGAGACTGTGGACATTTGCGTCTTTTTGGCATTAAATACCTGTTTGGGCATAAGTAATCATATAAATCAATTGTTTAAAGCAAATTGAATACGCAAATCAAGCTTGAAACAAAAAAAAAACACTACAAATAAGATTTTGGGTTTTGCCTCCTTTTCTCATTGTAAAAAACCTAGTGAGTCAAAAAACCTACTGCGTCATTGGTGCTTTACCGAAAACTAAATGTGTCTTGAACAGTCTTGGAAAGTACAAATAAAATCAAACTGAATGTTTGATATATAAAGCTATTAATTGTTGAAAGATCACCAGTTCAAGATTTGGGCACTCTCAAGACGCAGATGTTATTCAAATTTTTCGAGACGCAGGTGCATATTACGGCATAGGTTTTTATGACAAACATATCCATGGATTCTATGACACACATATCCATGGATCCTACGACATCCCTCCCCCTGGATTCAACGACAGCCCTATTCTTAACAACTTCCTTATCCCTGCTTTTAACAGCATCCCTATTCCTGCTCTTAACAACCTCCTTATCCCTGCTTTTAACAACATCTCTAGCCCGTCATTTTGAGGACATCCCCTCTCTGGTTTTAACGACAGCCCTGTCCCTGGATTCCACGACAACCCCATTTTTAAACGGAATCCTATCCCATCATTCTGACGACAGCCCTAGTTTTAAAAGCATCCCTCTCCCACCATTCCGCGACAGCACTATCCATGGATTTTATTACAGCCCTGCCTTTAAACACACCCCTATCCTGGGGCCCGGGGGAATCCCAGTTGTAACTGAGCACGGCCTACACGTGGGTGTTACGTAATGATGGGGCACACACGGGTGCTACAAAATGGCAGCACACACGTGGGATGTAACGCAATCTTACAAGTGGGTGCTACGTAATGACGGGGGCCACAAGTGGGAGTTACGTAATGATATCACACACGTGGTATTTTATGTAATGATGGTACACACATCGGTGTTAATAACGCTTTAAGAGATTTTCAAGAGGTTTTCAAGGGTTTTTTTCAGGGAACCTTTATATTCTGATGTTTTTAGTACCCATTAGGATCCGAAAGGGTCATTTCCATTCAATAGAATATCACCCTAGACAGCTGGACCAGCATTATCTTTCTAATATTATGATTCAGGTAATAGACTCTACGAAATAACTAATTCCACACGCAGAGAATTCCCATGCCCAACTTACTACAATGATTAAGCTACTGTTTACGTGTTTCCAGTGACTGAAGTAATTGAGGTGCTGGTGGAAAAATCGATTGTTAGGGTTTGATTATATTTGAAGTGCACCTGCTTCCTTAAGTAATTCTTTAGAACGGTATTAAACCCAGAAAAAGCAATTCTTCAATTCTTAGTGATATGATCCTACCATTTTGGAGGGTCCTTCTTAGAGAATTTCAAGAGATGCCTTCATAGAGAATGATATAAACTTGTTCAAAACATAGGAAAATACTCCTTCTTAGAGAATTTTTGGAGATGTTTCTTAGAGAATGATCTTAACTTGGTGAAAATATAGGAAAATGGAAGCAAAAGACATATGACTTAATTTCATATTTTGTTCATTTTTTCTTGGTATTATTTACTCTCAATTACAAGCCTGTGACAATCAATGGCTAATCACCACCACCTAGCGAGCAATTTCAAAGGGAAGAGAGGGCTAGCAACCAATCCTAGCGGGGGGAAGGGCTCAGCGATTAGAGATAAATTTAAACCAAATTAAGAGTTATTTCTGAGAGATTTTAATGGAAATGCTAAGTTTCATTTTAAGCCAAGGCTATGTGTATTCACGCAATATGTGACAATATGCAATATATGACAATATGTGGCTGACCCAGCCCCTAGTGAGCGATTTAAGTGGCCCCCTAACATCCAATTCCACCAAGGGCCTAGAAAAAATTTCAATGGGACCCTAGCAAGCAATTCTAGCGGGACCCCTAACATCCAATTTCACTAGAGCCCTAGTAACCAATTCCACCGGGGATGGCAAATCTCAGTGCCAGCACACATCTATAAGGATTCGATTCTCTTTTGAGGCAACCGGGAAAGGTAATAAAAAGGGATGTTTATTCTATCCATAATTGAATCTACTGACACGGTAAAAACCGCTTGCTCGAACTTCGACTATGTCATGACGGTGTAAAGGCACTGAAGGACCAAGAGATGTACTATAATGACCAAAAGATGGCAAAGTGATGGGGCAGGCTACGGAATGATGGCCTTTACTGTATTGAATTGCAAATCACTCGGTACTGCAACGTGAACCAAGTTGGATCCTCGTAAGGACCTATAACATACGTAAAATCAGACTTTTGATCCCAACAATCAAGATATCGATCAATATACTCTTAACTAGTGTTGTACGTGGCGAAGCTTAAAAATTTGGCTACATTCATCTTTACACCCATCAAGAATTATAAATACAATTTTTGACGCTTAAGGAACCTACACAAAGAACCACCGACCCTTCTCGATAATAGCTGAAGCTCTATTATATACAACTGTAAACAATTTTTCCAAGCTTCAACCGAATTATTGGTTCATATGAAGGGTTAATATAACTGTCTATGTTGCAGTTTATTCTGTGGAACTACCCGCACCTTTAGAAACTAATAAGCCACCGTACGACATTGGTATCTCTGAAATAGGAGGCTCAATATGCGTATAGTTTTTCGGTAATACTAAATCAATTGGCCATCTCAGAATTGTCACACAATAGCTATGTGGCCTTCTTTTGGCTACAATTGTTGTTTTGCTTCACGAAATGACTGAAAACGACGATTTCCTTTGGGAGAGTCTTTTTGGCTAAAATAAATGTCTTTGTTGACCGTTATTTGTATATTTGTAGGACTACATGCACCCTTAGAAACGAATGCACCACTGTACAGCATTACCACCTCTGAAACAGGAGGCTCAGTACGTTTACAGCTTTTTTTGGTAAATCTAATCAATTGACTATCTCAGAATTTTAACACAATAGCTTTTTGGCGTTTTTTTGCCTAGAATCATTGTTTTGCGCCCCAAAATGTTTGAAAACGCCACTTTGCTGTGGGGCTGTCTTTTTGGCCAAAATAAACATCTATCATTACTGCTTATTTTTTAGGACTACCTGCACCTTTTGAAACGAATTTGCCACCGTAAAGCGTTGCTGCCCCCTCTAGCAGCCCTCATCATTCCTAAGACATTTTTAATTTTTTTATAACGTGATATATAATTTCCTTCCCCCGCTTCTGCCCCCGGTTACAACGGTTCCTACCTTGATTCTCTTGGCTTCCATCCCGATTCAACCAATTCTAGTTCCCAATGTGCGTTCTCAGATCCCAACTGCAAATCTGGCTCCGGTTGTGTCAGTTCGGGATTTCACACTTCTGCCCTCCGATTCCATAATTCCGATCTCGTCAGTTCCGCTCCAAGTTCCATCGATTGCAAGATTTTGTATGCGACTGCCTTCGTTTTAATCTAAGACTGACAAATGTCATCCTGCTCGCCTACATTATCACGCCTAAGCGCTTTGCAACCTTTGTCCCTTGAAAATAAACTTGTAAACTAAACAATGACCATTGTTTTATTTGAACTTGTTGTGTGTTGATTTTTGTTCATGAACATTGTCGCATGTTGATTTTTCTCTTTGTGAAACTTATTTTATTAGTGGAACTTATTGCGTGCTGATTCTGTTTATGGAACTTGTTGCGTGCTGATTTTTTTTCTCGAAACTTGTTGCTTATTGATTTTTTCTTCGTCAAACTTGTACATTGATTTTTTCCCTTGTCAAACTTGTTTTATTAGTGGAACTTATTGCGTGCTGATTCTGTCCATGGGACTTGTTGCGTGCTGATTTTTGTTCGTTAAAATTGTTTTGTGCTGATTTATTTTCGTGAAACTTGTTGCATATTGATTTTTCTCTTCGTGAAACTTGAAACTTGGACATTAATTTTTCTTCTCGTGAAACTTATTCTGTTCATGGAAATTTTGCGTGCTGATATGTTTGTTCATAGAACTTGTTGCGTGCTGATTTATCTTCGTGAAACTTATTGCACATTGATTTATCTCTTCTTGAAAATTGCATATTGATTTTTCGGTAAATATGTGGCAGTTCTTATAATTGACTTACCAAAAAAGTGAACATACCACCAGATACCTTTTTTATGTTCTTTACGAATATAATAATCGCTTCTGTCGCAATTCAAATTGAAGCACCTTTTGAGTTCTTGAAAATGACCAAAGTACGGGGTATAAAAAGGCTGAAAACATCGGTCTCTAACTTTAAAATATTGGTCTCAAACTTACTGTTTCGTTATAAATTCATTTTTTTAATGCTATATGATCCAAAAGCACTGCTTTTCCACGATTAAGTTGGATAAATAAATTTTGTTTTGTCTTTTATGCCGTTTTCATCTTCCTTGATGCCAAATTTTCAATTATAGTATCCATTTTTGGTCGTTTTCGACAAAATAATACTGTGTTTTCTCAACGCGAAACTATTTACAGTTAGGTTAGATTAAATTGGGTTAGTTAGGTTAGGTGAAAAAGTGTTTAAATTTGAATTTGCAATAGATGCAATTATTATATTCGTAAACCGACGCAGGGACCTTAGTAGTCAAGAAGCGTCGTTAATTCTTAAATCAAAAAATTATATTCGTAAAGAACATAGACAAGGCATCGAGTGGTATGTTCACTTTATTGGTAAGTCAATTATATGAGCTGCGAAATATTTACCGATTTTTCTCCTCCTGAAACTAATTTTGCTCATGGAACATGTTGCGTGCTTATTTTGTTCGTGGAACTTGTTGCATGTTCATTTTTCTCTTCGTGAAATTTGTACATTGATTTTTCTCCTCGTGAAAATGATTTTTTTTTTCATGGAGCTTGTTGCGTCCTGTTTTTGAACTTCTCTTTGTGAAACTTGTACATTGATTTTTTTCTCCTCACAAAGCTAATTTTGTTCATGAAACTTCATGATGGTTGATTTTTGTTCCTGGTATATTTTGCGTGCTGATTTTTTGTTCATGAAACTTCTTGCATATTGATTTTTTTCATCGTAGAACTTGTATATAGATTGTTTTCCTCGTGAAACTGATTTTGTTCATGGAACTTGTCTTGAGCTGATTTTTATTCATGGAATTCTTTACGTGCTAATTTTTGTTCGTGAAACTTGTTGCATCTTGATTTTTATCTTCGTGAAAAATGTACATTGATTTTTCTCCTCGTGAAACTGATATTGCTGATTGAACTTGTTGCATGCTGCTTTTCGTTCGTGGAGCTTGTTGTGTACTGTTTTTTTTCGTGAAATTTGTTGCATAATGATTTTTATCCTCTTGAAACTTGTACTTTGATTTTTGTCTTCGTGAAACTTATTTTGTTAATGGAACTATTTACATGTTAATTTTTGTTCCTGGAACTTTTTGCGTGCAAATTTCTTTTTGTTCTTGAGCATTCTTGCATAGATTTTTTTCCTCGTGAAACTGGTTTTGCTCAAGGAACTTCTTGCAAGCTGGTTATTATTTGTGTAACCGGTTGTGTGCTGATATTCACTCGTGAAACTTGTCACATCTTGATTTTTGTCTTCGTGAATGTTATAATTTGATTTTTAGCCTCGTGAAACTGATTTTACTCATGGATCTTGTCACAGGCTTATTTTTGTAGGCGAAACTTGTTGTGTGCTAATTTTTGTTCATGAAACTTTTTGTATGTTCATTTTTCTCTTGGTGAAATTTTTACATTGATTTTTCTCCCCGTGAAACTGATTTTGTTCTTGGAACTTGTTGTGTGCTGATGTTTGTTCGTGAAACTTGTAAATTGAATTTTTCCTCATAAAATTGTTTTTTATTCATGGAACTTGTTGCATGTTGATTTGTCTTATTGGAACTTGCTGCATCCTGAATTTTGTTCGTGAAACTTGTTCCACGTTGATTTTTCTCCTATTTTCATGAAGAGAAAAAACAACTAGCAACATTTTTAAAGAGCGTAGATCAGCAATAAGCAAGTTCTACGAAAAAAATCAGCAGGCAACAATTTCCAGGCAACAAAATAAGTTTCACGAGGAAAAGAACCAATGTAAATGTTTCACAAGGAGGAAAATCAATATGCAATAGGTTTTTTTCAAAAAGAAAAAACAGCACGCAACAAGTTACAGGAACAAAAATCGCCACGTAACAAATTCCATGAACAAAATAGTTTTCACGAGGCTAAAAATTAAATTATAAGATTCATGAAGACAAAAATCAATATGCAATAAATTTCACGAACAAAAATCAGCTCTCAACAAATCCCATGAATAGAATCAGAACGCAGTATGGTCCACGAACGAAATGAATTTCATCCCACCTCAGCACCGTCATTACATAACATTCCACTTTTGTGCTGTTATTACATAACACGCACATGTGCCCCCATCATTACGTAACATACATGTGTAAGACTGTGTCACTCCCAATAAATCTACTAAGTAACGTAATATTACGGCACCCTCGGCTCCAATTACGTAGTATGACCTGTATCGTTTAGAAAATACCCTCCCCCTATGACGTAACGAGCATCTGCTGGCTGTCGTCAGAATTACGAGATAAAGATACGTTTAAAACTAGGGCTGTCGTCGGAATGAAAGGAAAATGTTGCGTTTAAAAGCAGGGATGTCATAGAATCCATGGATAGGGCTGTTGTGGAATGGTGGGACAGAGATGCGTTTAAAACGAGGGCTGTCGTCGGAATGACAGGATAGGTTTCCGTTTGAAACTAGGGCTTTCGTGGAATCTAGGGATAGGGATGTCCTCAAAACCAGTGAGGTGATGTCATCGGAATGACAGAAGAGTGATTCTGTTCAATCAGGAATAGAGATGTTGTTAAAAGCAGGGATAGGGATGTTGTTAAAACTAGGGCTGTCGTGGAATCCAGGAGTAGAGATGTCGTAGAACCCATGGATATGTGTTTCACAAAAACTTGTGTCCTTACATGCACCTGTGTCTCGAAGAAGTTTAATAGCACCTGCGTCTTGAATGGGTCGCCTTTCAACTTAAATCGTTAAAGGAAGAGGGGAGTGGTGGGTATGGCTGCCATCAAAGCCATTGAGGGGATACTACTAATAACTAGAAAAGAAAATACTTGTAATATAAGTCGTTTTCAGTGGAGGACAAATGACTCAGTATGCTTTAGGCTTATACAGTTAGAGAAAGGGGCAGTATTCAAACACTTTTTTCGTAGTGAAGCTGTATTTCTCTTGAATAGTCTTAGAAAGAACTAATAAAATATAGAGACATATCATGAATATATAATGATATATAATTATCATACATAATAATATTAATTACAGAAAGCTCCTCCGTCTATGATTTAATTTTATAGTAAGTTTTATGTTTATTTTCAATGTTTTAGTGAGTACAAAGAAAATATTTGTAAATAGCTGTTGGTGTGGCGCTTCACGCCCCCCAAGTCCCCCCCACGTGCGTAAATCGCTACGCGCCATATTAGTTACGCGCCATTGTAGTTGTGTCCCTGTGTCCCACCTGTGAATATATATATATATATATATATATATATATATATATATATATATATATATATATATATATATATATATATATATATTATATATATATTTATATATATATATATATATATATATATATATATATATATATATATATATATATATATATATATATATATATAGATATATATATATACATATATATATATATCTATATATATAAAAATAAGTTGTCTGTGGATGGATGGATGGATGTGTCAGGTGACGTCACCTGAAAAAACTGGATTAGGTGACGTCAAAACTGAAAAAACTAAAAAAAGGCAAAAACTACAAAAAAAACTAAAAACTAATAAAAAAAATAAAAAAGCTAAAAAACTAAAAAAACTATAAAGGTAAAAACCAATAAAAAACTAAAAAAAAAACTGAAAAAACTAAAAAAAGGCAAAAACTACAAAAAAAAACTAAAAACTAATAAAAAAAGTAAAAAAGCTAAAAAACTAAAAAAACTAAAAAACTAAAAAAAGGTAAAAAATTAAAAAAAATAAAAAATAAAAAAAACTAAAAAAAAGGAAAAAACTGAAAAATAAGCTAAAATAAAGGTAAAAACCAATAAAAAACTAAAAAAAAAAGGAAAAAACTAATAAATGACGACACTCAAAGAGAAAGCGACCAGGACAAAAGGAATGTTCGATTAGCAATCAACAAAGCACCGGGACACAGGGAGTATAAATGACGACCAGGACATAAGTAAAAAAAAAAAATTAACAAAACTAAAAAGAAGGTAAAAACTACAAAAAAACTAAAAAGCAAAAAAAACTAAAAACTAATAAAAAAACTAAAAAATCTAAAAATCTAAATAAACTAAAAAAGAAAAAAAAGGAAAAAAATAAAGGAGAAAAACAAAACTAAAAAACGAATGTATATACAGACCGGTACACCGGGATACAAATGACGACCGGGACACAGGGAATATAAATGACGACCGGGACACAGGGACACAACTACAACGGGGACACCGGGGGAAACAGGGGGATATAAATGACGACCGGGACAAAAAAACTAAAAAGAAAAAAAAACTAAAAACTAATAAAAAAACTAAAAAATCTAAAAATCTAAATAAGCTAAAAAAGAAAAAAAAAGGAAAAAAATAAAGGAGAAAAACAAAACTAAAAAACGAATGTATATACAGACCGGGACACCGGGATACAAATGACGACCGGGACACAGGGAATATAAATGACGACCGGGACACAGGGACACAACTACAACGGGGATCTATTTATATGCAAAGACAATGGGACAGCAAAGAATGTTGTATATTCGCAAGTTTTACGTAGTTAAAACCATATATATATATCTATCTATATTCACAGGTGGGACATAGGGACACAACTACAATGGCGCGTAACTATTATGGCGCGTAACGACTTACGCGCGCGGGGGGGCTTGGGGGGGGCGCGAAGCGCCCCCACCAACTAGGTGTTGGGGTGGCGCGAAGCGCCACCCCAACAGCTAGTATATATATATATATATATATATATATATATATATATATATATATATATATATATATATATATATATATATATATATATATATATATATATGTTTTTAACTACGTAAAACTTGCGAATATACAACATTCTTCGCTGTCCCATTGTCTGTGCATATAAATAGATTGTCGCGTTTACCGACTCTTGAACATACAACATATAATTGTCCATGGGAAAACAATCGGCATTCAGATATAAACTGCATTTTTCTAATGATTGCCCTTGTGCTTTGTTGATGGTGATTGCTAATCGAATATTCCCTGTGTCCCCGTCGTCATTTATATATCCCCTCTGTGCCCTTCCGGCGCCCCGTTGTAGTTGTATCCCTGTGTCCGGGTCGTCATTTATATTCCCGGTTTCCCGGTCTGTGATTCCTCGGCATGATTTTTTTGGTAATTTCTCTTTGAGCCTCCAGCCTGATTTCACGTTGTTCTTGTGATTCCTCGGCACGATTTTTTTTTGTAATTTCTCTTTGATACGCAAGCCTGTTTTCACGTTGTTCGTGTGATTCCTCGGTACGCTTTCTTTTCTTACTTTCTCTTTTAGCCGCAAGCCTTTTGGCATTACCTCTTTGAGCCGCTTCCTCGGCTGTTTCTTCTACCATTGTAGGATTTATACTAAAATTTATCATTGAATCGCCCCCTTATTTACTTATAATGACGTCATATACAAAGCCTTATATACTTATAATGACGTACGCTTCGCGCCACACCAGCCCCCCAAGCCCTCCCGCGCGCGTTAGTCGTTACGCGCCATATATATATATATATATATATATATATATATATATATATATATATATATATATATATATATATATATATATATATATATATATATATATATATATATATATATATTTATATATATATATATATATATATATATATATATATATATATATATATATATATATATATATATATATATGTGTGTGTGTGTGTGTGTGTGTTTTTAACTACGTAAAACTTGCGAATATACAACATTCTTGGCTGTCCCATTGTCTGTGCATATACAAAGCCTTATATACTTATAATTACGTCATATGCAAACGCTCTTCTTAAAAACAAACAAACATGCATACATACAACTTATTTTTATATAGATAGATAGATAGATCGATATACATATACAATACAAATTAACTACGTAAAACTTGCGAATATACAACATTCTTCGCTGTCCCATTGTCAGTGCATATAAATAGATTGTCAGGTTTACCGACCCTCGAATATGCAACGTACAATTGTCCATGGGAAAAACAATCTGTATTAAGATCTTTACCGACATTTTTCTAATGATTGCCCTTGAGCTTTGTTGATAGTGATTGCAAATGCTAATCGAATTGGGAATTGCAATCTTTTAAATTGAAAAGGCAGATCCGTTGGAATCATGGGAATACAAGGAATAAGAACAGCCTCCCCCTCAAAAGGTCCTGTTAAGATTGTTGCCTCTATTACGTTTTCCATTGTTTTTTTACGGCAAGTCACGTGCCATTGCAAAGCTTTGGTGGGTTAATATTTCGTAACAATATTATTGGTACGCCTATTTTTAGTTATAGCACGTGTAGTGAAAACCCTGGGAGATCCAAGAAATTTAAAAATTCAGATGGATAATTAACCACCTCATTTGGTTCCAGAACTGTGTCGACTGACTTGTAAAGGAATTCCTGGTCTCGAATCTTGGTCAAAACAATATTGTTGATTTCGTGGACGTCTTTATTCTTAGCTTCCAGAATCGCTCGTACACTTAGCCATTTATGATTTTTATAATTGGTTAGAATATTCGGAAATAGTTTTTCAACCAATTCATTTTTGGACGTCACTAAATTACAGAATTCAGCAGGCAGTTGTATACGTCCTGAAATTGAGTCTATTGGGAGCTTTCCGTTTCCAATTGCCAGCAATTGATCTGGAAATGTTTGACCAGAGTCATCGTTTTGCAATCGGACACTCATATTTGTAGTTAATTTTAATGTCTTTACGTGTGCCCATAAATTATAATTTTTCAGGCAAGCATTCATTTCGTCTGCAGGGGTTGATCTTGGTATTATAGGTAATGTTTGCCTGAAATCTCCCGAAAGTAATAGTAATGTGCTGCCAAAGGATTTCGAATTTCCTCGCAAATCTCTCAATGATTGATCTAGAGCCTCGAGCGATTTTTTGGTACGGTAGCGATTTTTTGGTATTATTGGTACGCCTAATTTTAGTTGTTGCACGTTTGGTGGAGACCCTGGGAGATCCAGGAAAATTTAAAATTCTGGTGGATAGTTAAAAGCTTCATTTGATTCCAGAACTGTGTCGACTGACTTGTAAATGACTGCCTCTTCTCAAGTCTTGGTCAGAATAATATTGTTGAGTTCGTGGACGTCTTTGTTATTGGCTACCAGAATCGCTCGTTCACTTAGCCATTTATGATTTTTATAATTGGTTCATTAAATTACGTCATTAAATTACAAAATTCAGGAGGCAGTTGTATACGTCTTCAAATTGAGTCAAATGGAGAGATTCCGTTACCAATTGCCAGCGATTGATCTGAAAATGTTTCAGCAGATTGATCGTTTTACAATTTATTGATCGTCAATTTAATGGTTTTACGTTTAGCCAAAAATAAGAATTTTACTGGCAAGCATTAATTTCATCCGCAGGTGTCGATCTAGGAATAATAGGTAATGTTTGCCTGAAATCTCCCGAAAGCAATAGTAATGTGCTGCCAAAGGGTTTCGAATTTCCTCGCATATCTCGTAATGATTGACCAAGAGCCTCGAGCAATTTTTTGTGTGCATTTGTGTACTCGTCCCAAATAATAAGTTTGCATTGCTGCAATACTTTACCCATCCGAACATACGCAATAGCATCTTGAGCGTATTCATGCATATGACGGGGACTGCCAGCATGTGACGAAGGTAAAATCGTCAATCTTCCAACGTTTGTGGTATTACCGTCATTTACAACTGCATCTCGCAAACGAATGTATTGTTCAGAGCGGAGCTTGGTCTGATTCAGACGGATAAATAGCAAACGTTCTGATTCAATGTTTGCATACATATCAACGATGTATTGGTGAAACAACTGACGGCATTTTAAAATATAATTGTCTTCATCCTGACGAATCATTAGTCTATAGGAATAATAATTCATTGCGCTGCATTTCTCATCCGTTTGTTTGTTAGTGGATGGATCTTGCAATTTATTATTAAAGTGATAGCCGTCGGCTCCATCCCAAAAAATGATAGGATATTGTAGGGCATCGTAGCATCGATGAGTCTCAGCAATTCTTACCAACTGAGCGTTTCGCTTTATAAAGAATAATATCTCGAAGTAAAAACTGATCACCGACCATAACGATTGCCACTTCGTCGATAGTTGGAGCATTGTATCTACGCATATGTTGGCCAGTAGGCGTTTTGTCAGCGGAAATAACAATTTCATGCGTATCAGTAGGCATCAAATCGATTGCTGTTTTGAACAGACGCACTAAATTATTATTTTCGTGGAAAAGATGTTGCAATTGGGAAACGATAGTCCTTTCAACGTTGGGAGAAATTTCGCAACGTGCATTCAATTCAGAATTTCTATCACTGACGAAGTACAATTGTAAAAATTTATGATTCTCGCCTGAGAATGGTAGAAGGGACCCTGCTCTATGATAAATTTGCCCTTTTACATTTAAAGTAGGCATAAATTGATCTTGATTTTCGATTTGGGCACCAAACGACGTCATTTGGAAACATGAGTTATATTTTCTGATGTTTAACAAAAAACGCTTAGATTCTGACGTAGTTCCAGTAAGCAAAGTCTTCAATGGCTCTGGTGGTGCAGCCAGTTGAGGAAGTTTAACTTTTCCTGAGGTGCAACATATTCCCATTGTTTCACCATTAAATTTCAAGGCCTTGCAATAGGGACAAATTTTAGACATAGTCCCGATTTGAACATATCTACTCAATCTATAATCATCGACTGGGCTGTACCTGAATGCCGGGCGAAAATTTTCAGGTTGCTTTTGTGATTCCTCGGCACGCTTTCTTTTGGTGATTTCTCTTTGAGACGCAAGCCTGTTTTCACGCTGTTGTTGTAATTCCTCGGCATGCTTTCTTTTCATACTTTCTCTATTAGCCGCAAGCCGGTTTTCACGCTGTTGTTGTGATTCCTCGGCACGCGTTCTTTTCTTACTTTCTCGATTAGCCGCAAGCCTTTTGGCATAGACTCTTTGAGCAGCTTCCTCGGCTGTTTCTTCTGCCATTGTAGGTTCTTCTGTCATTTTAAGATCTTCATTAAAAATTTCTCTTTGAAAGGCCTTCTTATATACTTATAATGACGTCATATACAAAGCCTTTGACGTCATAACAAACATGATGTTAGTCGACAAACAACTTCATGACCGCATAATGCTCAATCCTTATAATGACGTCAATTGACAAACATGACGTCAGTCGACACACAAAAAACTTATTTTTATATATATCGATATATATATATATATATATATATATATATATATATATTTATATATATATATATATATATACTAGCTATTGGGGTGGCGCTTCGCGCCACCCCAACACCTAGTTGGTGAGGGCGCTTCGCGCCCCCCCCCAAGCCCCCCCGCACACGTAAGTCGTTACGCGCCATATATGTTACGCGCCATTGTAGTTGTGTCCCTATGTCCCACCTGTGAATATAGATGGATATATATATATATATGTTTTTAACTACGTAAAACTTGCGAATATACAACATTCTTTGCTGTCCCATTGTCTGTGCATATAAATAGATTGTCAGGTTTACCGACTCTTGAACATGCAACATATAATGGTCCATGAGAAAACAATCCATATTCAGATCTATACCTCATGATTCTAATGATTGCCCTTGAGCTTTGTTGATGGTGATTGCTAATCGACAATTCCCTGTGTCACCATCGTCATTTATATATCCCCCTGAGCCCCCCGGCGTCCCTGTTGTAGTTGTGTCCCTGTGTCCCGGTCGCCATTTATATTCCATGTGTCCCGGTCGTCATTTGTGTCCCGGTGTCCCAGTCTGTGATTTCTCTTTGAGGGTCCCGGGCTTCATTTATATTCCTTGTGTCCCGGTGTCCCGGTCGTCATTTGTGTCCCGGTCTGTATATACATTCGTTTTTGAATTGGTCTTTTTTTTAGGTTTTAGTTTTTTACCTTTTTTTAGTTTTTTTAGTTATACCTCATGATTCTAATGATTGCCCTTGAGCTTTGTTGATGGTGATTGCTAATCGAACATTCCCTGTGTCCCCGTCGTCATTTATATATCCCCCTGTGCCCCCCAGCGTCCCCGTTGTAGTTGTGTCCCTGTGTCCCGGTCGTCATTTATATTCCCTGTGTCCCGGTATAAATTTTTGTATTTTCCCCTTTTTTCTTTTTAGTTTTTTTTGGGTTTTTACTTTTTTTTTAGTTTTTTTAGTTTTTTTTCTTTTTTCTTTTTATTTTTTTTTATTTTTTTTAGTTTTGTTTTTCTCCTTTATTTTTCATTTTTTTCCTTTTTTATTTTTTTCTTTTTTAGTTTTTTTAGCTTTTTAGCTTTTTTAGTGTTTTTATTAGTTTTTAGTTTTTGTTTTCTTTTTAGTTTTTTTGTAGTTTTTACCTTTTTTAGTTTTTTAATTTTTTTTACTTATGTCCTGGTCGTCATTTATACTCCCTGTGTCCCGGTGCTTTGTTGATGGTGATTGCTAATCGAACATTCCTTGTGTCCCGGTCGCTTTCTCTTTGAGTGTCCCGGTCGTCATTTATATTCCCTATGTGCCGGCGTCCCGGTCGTCATTTGTGTCCCGATGTCCCGGTCTGTAATTTCGTCAGTCAAAACATGACGTCAGTCGACACAGAAACATGACGTCACCTGACAGACAGACACACAGACAGACAACTTATTTTTATATATATATAGATATACATATCTTCTATATATATAAAAATAAGTTGTCTGTCTGTGTGTCTATCTGTCAGGTGACGTCATGTTTCTGTGTCGACTGACGTCATGAAGTTAGTTGTCGTCATTTTTGCTATGACGGTGACGTCATTAAAGACATTTAAGACATATATATTCACGTAGAAATCTATTAATGTTTAAGTTTAAAATGACTGATGAACTTACAATGGCAAAAGCCGATGAAGATGCTCAAAGAGTCTATGCCAAAAAACTTGCTGCTGATAGAGAAAGTCAGAAAAGAAAGCGTGCCGAGGAATCAAAAGAACAGCAAGGAAACAGGCTTGAGGCTGATAGAGAAAGAAAGAACAGAAAGCGTGCCGAGGAACTACCAGAGCAACGCGAAAGCAGACTTGCTGCTAAAAGAGAAAGTGAAAAAATAAGGCGTGCCGAGGAATCACAAAAACAGCAAGAAATCAGGCTTGCTGCTGATAGAGAAAGCAAGAAAAGAAAGCGTGCCGAGGAATCACAAGAACAGCAAGAAATCAGGCTTGCTGCTGATAGAGAAAGTAAGAAAAGAAAGCGTGCCGAGGAATCAGAGCAACCTGAAAGTTATCGCCTGGCATTCAGGAACAGCCCAGTCGATGATTATAGCTTGAGTAGGTGTGTTCAAATCGGGACAATGTCTAAAATTTGTCCCTATTGCAAGGCCTTGAAATTCAATGGTGAAACAATGGGAATGTGTTGCGCCTCAGGAAAAGTTAAACTTCCTCTATTGGCTGCACCACCAGAGCCATTGAAGACTTTCCTTACTGGAACTACGTCAGAATCTAAGCGTTTTTTGTCACAAATCAGAAAATTCAACTCATGTTTCCAAATGACGTCGTTTGGAGCCCAAATCGAAAATCCAGATCAATTTATGTCTACTTTCAAAGTAAAAGGGCAAATTTATCATAGAGCAGGGTCCCTTCTACCATTCTCAGGCGAGAATCATAAATTTTTACAATTGTACTTCATCAGTGATAGAAATTCTGAATTGAATGCACGTTGCGAAATTTCTCCCAACTTTGAAAGGACAATCGTTTCCCAATTGCAACATCTTTTCCACGAAAATAATAATTTAGTGCGTCTGTTCAAAACAGCCATCGATTTGATGCCTACTGATACGCATAAAATTGTTATTTCCGCTGACAAAACGCCTCCTGGCCAACATGTGCGTAGATACAATGCTCCAACTATCGACGAAGTGGCAATCGTTATGGTCGGTGATCAGTTTTTACCTCGAGATATTATTCTTCATAAGCGAAACGCTCAGTTGTTAAGAATTGCTGAAACTCATCGATGCTACGATGCCCTACAATATCCTATCATTTCTTGGGATGGAGCCGACGGCTATCACTTTAGTATTAAATTGATGAATCCAGCCACTAACAAAGAAATGAATAAGAAATGCAGTGCAATGCATTATTATTCCTATAGACTAATGATTCGGCAGGATGAAGAAAATTATATTTTAAAATGCCGTGAATTGTTTCACCAATTTGTCGTTGATATATATGCTAAAATTGAATCAGAACGTTTGCTATATATCCGCCTGAATCAGACCAAGCTCCGCTTTGAACAATACATTCATTTGCGAGATGCAGTTATAAATGACGGTAATACCACAAACGTTGGAAGATTAACAATTTTACCTTCGTCATATGCTGGCAGTCCCCGTCATATGCATGAATATACTCAAGATGCTATTGTGTATGTTCATCTCTATGGTCGTCCAGATTTATTTATTACATTTACATGTAATCAATCTTGGGACGAGATACTGCAGCTTTTACTTCAAGGACAATCGGCGGTTCATAGGCATGACATTACGGCCCGTGTCTTCCGCCAAAAGTTGAAATCACTGACAAACTACATAGTACAACTTGAACTGTTTGGGTCAGTGCGATGCTGGATGTACTCAGTGGAATGGCAAAAACGAGGTTTGCCACACGCACATATACTAATCTGGCTACATAAAAAAATTACTTCGAACGAAATTGATGATGTGATTTCCGCTGAAATACCTGATAAAAATGTCGATAAGGGGTTACATGATATTATTGTAAAAAATATGATACATGGACCTTGCGGTGCACTGAACGAAAATTCACCATGCATGGCCAAAGGATGGTGCACAAAGCAATATCCTCGATTTTTAGTATCCAACACAATTACTGGCAATGATGGTTACCCACAATATAGAAGAAGGTCTACTGAAGATGGCGGTAAAACAGCAATAATAAAGAAGCGTAACGGTACCACCATCGAAGTAGATAACCAGTGGGTTGTTCCATATTCCCCATTATTATCAAAAACATTTAATGCACACATAAACGTTGAATACTGTAACTCCGTAAAGGCAATCAAATACATATGTAAATACGTCAACAAAGGCAGTGACATGGCAGTTTTTGGCTTGCAGCCCGAAATCAAAGATTTCGACGAAATCGTACAATATCAGGCTGGAAGATACATAAGCAGTAATGAAGCTGTTTGGCGAATTCTTTCATTTCCGATACATGAACGTAGTCCAGCTGTTGTTCACTTAGCGGTACATTTACAGAATGGTCAACGTGTTTATTTCTCGGAAACCAACGTGCAACAAAGAGCCCTGAATCCACCGGATACAAAATTAACAGCTTTTTTTTCGCTTTGCAAAAATGATTCTTTTGCAAAACAGCTGCTGTATACTGAAGTGCCTTCGTATTACACGTGGAATACTAAAAATAAAGTATTTGAACGTCGAAAACAGGGTAAGTCAGTCGACGGCCAACCTACCATCTTCAAAGATACCACGATAGGAAGACTCTACACCGTTCACCCCAATCAACATGAATACTTCTTTCTACGCCTGCTTTTGGTGAATGTACCCGGTCCGACATCCGTTGAGTATTTGAGAACTGTAAACGGTACTATACATGACACTTACCGTAGTGCATGCCAAGCTCTGAATTTATTGGAGAATGACCAACACTGGGATAACCACATCAATGACGCGTGCGAAACGTCAACCCCAAGTCAAATTCGTGCATTGTTTGGCATCATTTTAACAACTTGCTCTCCATCAGCTCCTACAGAGTTATGGGAAAAATATAAGTCAAAAATGTCCGAAGATATACTCCATCGAAAACAGTTAGAGACGTCAGATATGACTTTTGATTTTACATCAGAAATTTATAACTACACTTTAGTTATTATAGAAGATTTGTGCGTACGTATGGCAGACAAACCTCTTCAGGATTTGGGAATGCCTTCACCTAACCGTATCGCTGCTGTTTCGACATGTGTAGAATTGGATCGTGAACAAAGTTACAGTACGAGTGATCTATTGTCGTATGTACAAAATAACATTTCCAAGTTAACGTCGGAACAAAAAGACATTTATGATACGATAATGCATTGTGTCGATAACAACGTTGGAGAAATTTTCTTTTTGGATGCGCCAGGAGGTACTGGTAAAACGTTTGTGATAAAACTGATTCTGGCATCAATTCGATCAAAAAATGATATAGCGTTGGCAATTGCGTCGTCCGGAATAGCCGCAACATTGCTGCCTGGTGGAAGAACTGCTCATTCCGCTTTGAAATTGCCTCTGAATTTGCATTCTACAGAAACTCCCACGTGCAATAATTCCAAATCATTTGGGATGGGTAAAGTATTGCAGCAATGCAAACTTATTATTTGGGATGAGTGCACAATGGCACACAAAAAATCGCTCGAGGCTCTGGATCAATGCTTGAAAGATTTGAGAGGGAAGTCGAAACCCTTTGGCAGCACATTAATATTGCTTGCGGGAGATTTCAGGCAAACATTACCTATAATACCTAGATCAACTCCTGCAGACGAAATGAATGCTTGCCTGAGAAATTCTAATTTATGGGCACACGTAAAAATATTAAAATTAACTACAAATATGCGTGTCCGATTGCAAAACGATGACTCTGGTCAAACATTTTCAGATCAATTGCTGGCAATTGGAAACGGAAAGCTCCCAGTAGACTCAATTTCAGGACGTATACAACTACCCGCTGATTTCTGTAATTTAGTGACGTCCAAAAATGAATTGATTGAAAAAGTATTTCCGAATATTCTAAAAAATTATAAAATAATAAATGGCTAAGTGAAAGAGCGATTCTCGCACCCAAAAATATAGACGTCCATGAAATCAACAATACTGTTTTGACCAAGATTCGAGACCAGGCAGTCCTTTACAAGTCAGTCGACACAGTTTTGGAACCAAATGAAGCGGTTAATTATCCATCTGAATTTTTAAATTCCATAGATCTTTCAGGGTTTCCACCACACGTGCTACAACTAAAAATAGGCGTACCAATAATAATTTTAAGAAATATCAACCCACCAAAGCTTTGCAATGGCACGCGACTTGCCGTAAAAAAAAAAACAATGGAAAACCTAATAGAGGCCACAATCTTGACAGGGCCTTTTGAGGGTGAGGCTGTTCTTATTCGTCGCATTCCCATGATTCCAACGGATCTGCCTTTTCAATTTAAAAGATTGCAATTCCCAATTCGATTAGCATTTGCAATCAGCATTAACAAAGCTCAAGGTCAATCATTAGAAAAATGTGGTATAGATCTTAATACTGATTGTTTTTCCCATGGACAATTGTACGTTGCATGTTCGAGGGTCGGTAAACCTGACAATCTATTTATATGCAGCGACAATTGGACAGCGAAGAATGTTGTATATTCGCAAGTTTTACGCAGTTAATTTGTATTGTATCTATCTATCTATCTATCTATATAAAAACGAGTTGTGTGTATGCATGTTTGTTTGTTTGTAAAAAGAGCGTTTGCATATGACGTCATTATTAGTACATACGGCTTTGTATATGCACAGACAATGGGAAAGCCAAGAATGTTGTATATTCGCAATTTTTACGTAGTTTAACTCCTGCAGACGAAATGAATGCTTGCCTGAAAAATTCTAATTTATGGGCACACGTAAAAATATTAAAATTAACTACAAATATGCGTGTCCGATTGCAAAACGATGACTCTGGTCAAACATTTTCAGATCAATTGCTGGCAATTGGAAACGGAAAGCTCCCAGTAGTGGGAAAGCCAAGAATGTTGTATATTCGCAATTTTTACGTAGTTTGAAACACATATATAAATCTATCTATATTCACAGGTGGGACACAGGGACACAACTACAATGGCGCGTAACTAATATGGCGCGTAACGACTTACGCGCGCGGGGGGGCTTGGGGGGGCGCGAAGCGCCCCACCAACTAGGTGTTGGGGTGGCGCGAAGCGCCACCCCAACAGCTAGTATATATATATATATATATATATATATATATATATATATATATATATATATATATATATATATATATATATATATATATATATATATATATATATATATATATATATATATATATAAGTTGTTTGTGTACTGACGTCATTTTTGTCGACTGTCGACTGACGTCATTATACCGTCATGAAGTTGTTTCTCGACTGATGTCATGTTTGTCGACTGTATATGACGTAATTTTAAGTATATAGGAAGGCCTCTCAAAGAGAAATTTTTAATATAGATCTTAAAATGACCGAAGAAACAGCAAAGGAAGCTGCTCAAAGAGTTAGTTCAAAGAGAAATTTTAATATAAATCCTACAATGGTAGAAGAAACAGCCGAAGAAGCTGCTCAAAGAGTTAATTGAAAGAGAAATTTTAGTGTAAATCCTACAATGGCAGATAAAACAGCCGAGGATGCTGCTCAAAGAGTTAATTCCAAAAGGCTTGCGGCTAAAGAACGCAAAACCGCGCAGTTAGATGAAAATCAGCCTGGACAGCAAGAATCAAAACATATCAAAAGTGAAAATGATAGTGATAATGATTGGGTTTGGGATTTTGACTTGGATAAGGTCACCAATACCTACCAGATTTTAGTTAAAAAAACAAAGGTTTGGCGAAATGTATTTCATAGTGCCGAAAGACAAGCCACGGTAAAACAAACCAAACAACTTGAAAGTGATACCGATGATTGAAAAAAATTCGTTGAAAGGACTATCAAAATGGCAGAAGAAACAGCCGAGGAAGCTGCTCAAAGAGTTTATTCAAAGAGAAATTTTAGCATAAATCCTACAATGGCAGTAGAAATAGCCGAGGAAGCGACTCAAAGAGTTAATGCCAAAAGGCTTGCGGCTAAAAGAGAAAGTTAGAAAAGAAAGCGTGCCGATAAAAACAGGCTTGAGGCTCAAAGAGAAATTACCAAAAAAATCATGCCGAGGAATCACAAGAACAACGTGAAAACAGGATTGCGGCTCAAAGAGATAATACCAAAAGAAAGCGTCCCGAGGAATCACCACCAGAGCCATTGAAGACTTTAAGACTTACGGACCGGGACACCGTGACACAAGGAATATAAATGACGACCGGGACACTCAAAGAGAAATTACAGACTGGGACACCGGGACACAAATGACGACCGGGACACAGGGAATATAAGTGACGACCGGGACACTCAAAGAGAAATTACAGACTGAGACACCGGGACACAAATGACGACCAGGACACAGGGAACATAAATGACGACCGGAACACAGGGACACAACTACAACGGGGACGCCGGAAGGGAACAGGGGGGATATATAAATGACGACAGGGACGCAGGGAACATTCGATTAGCAATCACCATCAACAAAGCTCAAGGGCAATCATTAGAAAAATGCGGTATAGATGTGAATTCGGATTTTTTTTTCCTATGGACAATTATATGTTGCATGTTCAAGAGTCGGTAAACCTTACAATCTATTTATATGCATAGACAATGGGACAGCGAAGAATGTTGCATATTCGCAAGTTTTACGTAGTAAAAACATATATAACTAGCTGTTGGGGTGGCGCTTCGCGCCAGCCCAACACCTAATTGGTGGGGGTGCTTCGCGCCCCCCCCCAAGCCCCCCCGCGCGCGTAAGTCGTTACGCGCCATATTAGTTACGCGCCATTGTAGTGTGTCCCTATGTCCCACCTGTGAATATAGATATATATATATATATTATATATATATATATATATATATATATATATATATATATATATATATATATATATATATATATATATGTTTTTAACTACGTAAAACTTGCGAATATACAACATTCTTTGCTGTGCCATCGTCTGTGCATATAAATAGATTGTCAGGTTTACCGACTCTTGAACATGCAACGCATAATGGTCCATGGGAAAACAATCCGTATTCAGATCTATACCTCATGATTCTATTGATTGCCCTTGAGCTTTGTTGATGGTGATTGCTAATCGACCATTTCCTTTGTTGCCGTCGTCATTTATATATCCCCCTGTGCCCCCCGGCGTCCCCGTTGTAGTTGTGTCCCTGTGTCCGGGTCGTCATTTATATTCCCTGTGTCCCCGTCGTCATTTGTGTCCCGGTGTCCCAGTCTGTGATTTCTATTTGAGTGTCCCGGGCGTCATTTATATTCGTCAGGATATTGTAGGGCATCGTAGCATCGATGAGTTTAAGCAATTCTTGTCAACTGATTGTTTCGCCTATAAAGAATATTATCTCGAGGTAAGAACTGATCACCGACCACAACGATTGCCACTTTGTTGATAGTTGCGTATCAGGAGGCATCAATTCGATTGCTGTTT